>NW_003298864.1:168459-231312 GCF_000151645.1 Tuber melanosporum | reverse complement strand
GTGACTTATTCGGTGTTTGTTAAAGACTAACGTTGCGGCCATTAATGATCAATAGTGGTCACTATGGGGTTGTTACTAGGAGTAAACAAACCTCATACTCTTTTGAGTCACAAATAATCCTATCTTATTCCAGCAGATAATCCACCAAAAATGCCATCACTGTCAGATCTTCCCATAGTTCATATAACTTGACAACGTGCTGATTCACATAGTATATGAACTGAAATCGGACTTTTGAGTGTTTTTGGAGTATTTTTGTTTGCTGGTAGTGCATACTGCACACAATCATGCCTGGTCAAGAGGACCTACATGATATATGGACTGCTCTAATGGTCTAACATCTTCAGTATGTCCCTGCCCTTCTACCGCATCCTGCCAGACTTTGAGTACCTGACCGGTCAATGCAACAGCATTTGGGAGTGGGTTTTCGAACTGCATTTACCTCAGAATGAGTGACTTTACTAAGCTTAATATTGACCCTTGTGATCCTGTTACTAGGTTGTACTATGACTTACTTGATAACAAGTCATCCTCCCGTAGTATTGCAGGGCAACTGGCAGGACTAAAACTCCTGATATCAGACATAAGATCATTCACGCCACCTAATGGTGATGAGAATTGTAGAGTGCTTGATGATAGCAATGCGGCAAGACTGTAGGGCCTTCTGCGAATTATTCACCAACAAGGCCCTGGTGTCCCCAGCGCAGGATTGGCAAGTTGTGTTCAGGAGATGGTGGAAATCCAGATCATTAGTGTGCGATTATTTTGCTTTCTGTTGGATGTGGGAGACTTCTCAGGCTCTCATGGCCCAGAGTAGTCAGGAATATTGATATCATCTGGATCAGATTCAGTGTCTGATTCTGTTGAGTGGAGGAATGCGTGGCTGCACGGAAGATGTGGAGCGGGAGTGTTTGTAAGAAGGATTGAACTTAGTTGGATTGCTCAGGCGGTTACCTGCTGGCTAAGTACAAGTGGTAACCATCGTGTGCACTATGATCTAACCCTATATCAATAACTATCTAAACCCTAATACCACCGGAACACATCCCACAACTCAAGTCATTGCCCGTACATAGTAACAACACTCAACACTCCCCCTACGGGCATCACCGTCCACTGATATCTAAGTAAATATAGAAGTAAAAAAGTAAACACAGATGAGAAAGGTAAAAGCGTGAAACAGGAAACTAAACTAAACTTGACTAGACCACATATACGAACGAACTCAACATGCTTTACTAAAACAAGAGGTTTCGTCAATCCATCCGCGATCATATCATTAGTTCCCACATACTCCATAGTAATGTCCTTTCCATCCTTAATAAGCTCTCTGATCTGACAGACATGTACTCCGATATGTTTGCTCTGAGGTTTATACATGGTGTCTTTGAACATAGAAAGCGATGCTTGGTTATCGTTGAAGAGCGTACTGACTTGGGGGTCCTTTCCCATGATTTCCACAATCAATCGTCGAAACCATACTAGCTCCTGTATAGCAAATCCACTTGCGATGAACTCTGCATCAGTGGTGCGGGTGGTGGTTATTGATTGACATTTCGAGTGCCACAGAATTATACCGGAGCCAAGAAGAAACGCATATCCAGACGTAGACTTGAACGAGTCCAATGTCTCCTGCGATGTCTGAATTGACGTAGCCTTCGAGAGACAGCTTACAATCCGTTTCTCCCCCCAGACTGAGCATGAGTCTGAGATATTTTGTTCCTGCCAAGTAGTGTAGAACCTGTTTAGCACAAACCCAGTGATGTTCTGTAGGCTCTGCATTAAACCTTCCAAGGTATGAGACTGCGAACGCAATGTCGGGTCTCGTGCCAGTTGCAATCCATCCCAGGCTGCCAATCAACTGTAGATAAAGCGTCTTATCACTGAGGACATCGCCTTCGCGTCGCAATCCCGGTTTCTGCTTTTCCATAGCCGTATGGACCGGTTTGCTTCCAGCCATACTGAACCGTTCCAATACCCTCTCATTGTAACCCTCCTGCGTAAGGGAAATCGAGCCTGTCTCTTCCTCTCTAGCCATAACTATCCCCAGGAGGTGACCAACTGTACCGAGATCCACCATCTCGAACCGTGCCTTCAGCTTCTCACAAACAGAGACCACGTTTAGAGCGGTCCCTGCGATAAGCATGTCGTCGACGTAGAGGGCGAGTATTGTACTGTCTTCGTGCGTGTAGATGCAACAGTCGAATCTCCCCTGACTGAAGCCCAATTTGTTGAGAAGGAAGGAATCGATCATCGTGTACCAGCAGTGGGGTGATTGCTTGAGCCCATAGAGACTCAGATTTAGGCGTGCAAGGTGTGCTCCAAATGTGCCGTCCGGTAATGTTATGTAGATTTCCTCCTCTGGAGCCCTTCCCAAAAACACTGTCATGACATCTATCTGTCATATAATGAATCCTTTCTTGGCTGTAATCGATAGGATGATTCTTACGCTGGCCAGGCTTGCCACAGGTGCGAAGGTCTCTGGGAAGTCGAGTCCCTCAACCTGACGGAATCCCTGAGCTACTAATCTTGCCTTGAACCGGACTGTCACGCCGGACGGATCAAGTTTACGTTGTAGATGAGCTTCGTCGGAATTGCCTTCTTGTCCTCTGGGATCTCCTCAACCACCTTTAGTACCTTGTTCCTTTCCAAAAAGGCATACTTGGAGTCGATAGCCTTCTGCCACTCCTTTGCGTCTTCAGATTCCATTGCTGCTTTTTAACTTCGCCATCCAGCTTCTACTATGTAGACCACAGATGCTATCGCGCTGCTCGATCCAGCAGAAGATGACACATTCCCACTGTCAGTCTGGCATCCTGTTTCTTCGATTTCTGGAAGCTCGCCTTTCCTTGCATCCCTGTAGGCACTTTCCCCATCGGATTCCAATTCTCGCAGCATCTTGGATCTCTTATCCATGGGTCTGGCTTCCAGTTCTAGGTCTGGCTCTTCACGTTCTTCCTCCTCTTCACTTTTGTATCCGAGGATCTCCTTGACTTCCTCAGCCACTACGCCTTCATCCTCCTCATCGAACTCGTCACCCCAAGCCAGCTGTTCTTCCCACGGCTCGACAGCCGGAGAGTAAAAGCATACTGGCGCCTCACCTTCAGCTGTCTGAAAGCTGAAGTAGGACATAGATTCCTCGAATTGAACATCACGAGAGATGACGAAGTGTTTTTGTTGTGGGTCATTGAGGCGATACTGGGATGTAGTTTCCGTATACCCAATGAATATGTATCTCTTCGCTGTCATGTCGAGCTACGTTCTGGTCTCCTTGGGCACTTGTGCATAGCAAATGCATCCCCAAACCTAGAGGTGCTCGTAATGTGGTTTCCTTCAGTACCATAACTCAAACAGTGTACTCCAAGGACAAATTGCCTGAGTGGGAAGACGGTTTCGAACGTAGATTGCTGTCCTATTGGCCTCAGCCCAGTACTGCTTGGGTGCGTTAATGGCTTGCAGTAAGGCTCTGGTTGTTCCTATCACTGTATGGTTCGCCTGTTCACTGACATTATTGGACTGCAGGGTGTATGGAGTCATTCTCTGCATCCCAATTCCTTCCTGTTGAAGTAGATGACAGAACTTGTTTGATGTGTATTTGCCTCCCCTGTCCGTACTGAGTTTATAAATTGATATTCCTTGTTGCTTCTCGACGAGTGCTTTGTATTCCTTAAAGCGGGCGAAAGCTTCGGACTTCTTCTTCAGAAGGTAACCTATTTTGTATCTTGTAAAGTCATCTGTAAACATCAGTAAATAGCTGGATCCTCTGAGAGATTTGGGTTCAATTGATCCAGCGATATCACTGTGGATCAATTCCAAAGGTTGTGTTACTCGTGACGTTGCGGGGACGAGAGGGAAAGGTTTGTGGGCCATTTTCCCATAGACGCTACTGGCACAAACACAGTGGGCCACGTGGCGTAGTCTTGGGATCTCATTTTCCTCCATAGAAAGATGTCTAACCGCATCCATTGCCAGGTGCCCCAATCTAAAATGCCATAAGGCGGCCGCTTTCACCACTTTTTTGTCATTCGTTAGCAACTCTGTCTCACTCATCAAAATCCTATCAGAGTCCACGCTGTGCTGGCAGGTCTGAACAACGTAGAGTCCTCCTCTCTCTATCACCTCAATGTGAGTTCCATCCCGTCTTCGTAAAATAGCCCCTCCTCCCGGAAGGAATTCCATGCAAACACCTGTTAACCTCAGCTGAGAGACAGAGAGGAGACCGTTCTTATTGCAAGCTAGAACATGCAGGATACCGGCAATGACGAACGCTGTTTTC
The DNA here is from genome assembly GCF_000151645.1 of Tuber melanosporum. NCBI lineage: Eukaryota > Fungi > Ascomycota > Pezizomycetes > Pezizales > Tuberaceae > Tuber > Tuber melanosporum. Next base: position 227,036 of record NW_003298864.1, on the reverse strand, counting down.
TGCTTCCAGGTACTGTCCCAGACCACAAACTTAACATTGCCTCATCCCAGAGTATCAATTTCCATGTTGTTTGCTACTCGAATCCGGTGTTCACCCGCAGGGATCGGAGTGTAGCTGATGAAGTTTTCTCTTGCACCTGTGATGTTGGTGCTACAGCCGCTATGGAGGAGCCACTGCTGGGTGCTCACGGTGAAGGTGGATGAACTGTACACTGTAAAGAGGGAATTGCTGGCTTGGTTTGCGGGTACTGCCTGGGCGGCCATGGTGACTTTGACTTGCCGGGTGCCCTTTGTGGTATCTGCCTTGAGATTTTGACACTCGCTTCGTTGATGCCCCTTCTTCTGGCAATAGTAGCAGGTCATCAATTCCTCCCTGCTGGCTTCTGAAGATCCATGCCAGGATCGTCCATTCACACCAGACCAGGTCTTTGAATTTCCGAAAGCCCTCTCTTTCACTGTGAGAACTGAGTCCTTCCCTGCGGTTCCGCTTCCGTGACGATTGAGCGACGACTCCCGCGCCTTGATTGCTGGGATTAGGTCTTCTGGTTGGTTGGGCTGGATGATCATGGCCTGCAAGTCTCTCCATTCGCGCTAGGATGGAGGCAGTCCATTCAACAAGTGAAAAGTCTTCTCGCGCGGTTTGATGGCTTCCTCAGCCTCGCGTAAACACTCAATAATACGCTCCAATTCGTGGATGTATTTGGTAGCTGTTCTGTGAGCTTCGAGACTGCAGTCGAAGAGTGAGAGGCGAAAATAATAGAGTTCTAACCCAAGAGCTTTGCGATACCCCTCCACGAGCTGGTCCCACAATGACTTGGGATCCTGGTTGTAGTCGTCTAAAGTATATTGTGTACAGATGTGCGGTTCTATGGTGTTGCTGATCTTCACGGTTATCCGAAAGCACTTGCACTGATATTTGGTGTAGGCAGCTACAACGGCCGCATCTGAACTATCTTCATCAGTTGCAATTTCCTTCCCGGAAACGATCCACCACATGTCTAGCTCTTTCAGTTCGTCGGATATTCGCTGGCGCCAGGGGGTGAAGTTTGTATCACCTAAGAGGGGAAAGGCGAGACAGCCCGTCAGGGCGGTATCAACGAATTCAGACATAGTGTAGAGTAAAAAAAGAAACCAAAGAAAGCAATGTTGCACGTAGCTCGTGAAGTGTATAGTAGGTCTAGAAACGATCCGAAAAGGAGTATAGTATTGACAACCATCTATCGGATGGGCAATTTCTAATAGAGAGTGTGGGTCATGCAAAGGCTCATAACCTGTTGAGTGGAGGAATGTGTAGCTGCACGGAAGATGTGGAGCGGGAGTGTTTGTAAGAAGGATTGAACTTAGATGTATTGCTCAGGCGGTTACCTGCTGGCTAAGTACAAGTGGTAACCATCGAGTGCACCATGATCTAAGCCTATATCCATAACTATCTAAACCCTAATACCACCGGAACACATCCTACAACTCAGGTCGTTGCCCGTACATAGTATCAACACTCAACAGATGCTGTTTCATCTGATCGCCGCAAGTTTTGGCATTCATCACTGCTATCCTTGCTAAGATACATTGTTTCTGTAGCTACTTGTGGTAAAGGTTCTATCTCAGGTTCGGTATACACTGTGGTCTGTATGGTAGTATTCCAAGAGTGTTTCAGGGCTCTTCCTAGTTGTGTGCTTGCAATTGGTGGAGGTGATAGGGTTCGACATGACAACTGGTAGTTCAATAGAGTGCTCAGAGAGCTACTGTAGTCGTTCGGTTGTGTTACAGATATTGACTTTCCCTATCCCATTCTGTCAGGTTGTGTGTCGTATGTACATTTATTCAGACTTCCCACTTGGGCAATTGGCTGACTACGTGTCTTGTTTAGATGTTGTTTATGCATTCTATAACAGGTTAGTGAATGTCAGGTAAGTGAGTATTCAGTATGCAAACTGTATGAATCTCGAGTCTACCATACAGTAGGTGAGGAGTTTGTCTAGTTTGCCAGTATTGATTACCATGTATCGGATCTTATATGCTTCACCTTAGGCCTCGGGTTAGGGGTGGGGTAATTATCCAATATCCCTGAATATTGGATTCCCTTGCAAAATGACCTCTCATGAGCGTTCAACATTATGTTCATGATCAAGATATTCCATGTATCAGTAGCCCAGGATTCAAGCATTAAAGTATTTGGAGCAGTGATAGACTCTCCACAGTGAAACGCATAGCACAATCTGGACCTTAAAGATATCTTGTTCTTTCTGAATATTCAACTTGAACATTGTATTCCTAATCCATACTACAGGTTCCCAAATGACAGGAGGTTCAAGACTCACACACAGGTAGAGTAGGGGAAATGTAGGTATCACCAAGGCAGAATGCTTAGCAAGATCTACCTGCAAACAGAGTCGATTAATGAAATTATTTCTTGCGAAACACACTCTACGCCTAAAACGAGTTAGAGATATCAAACCTCCTCTCCTCACCTCTAAAAGGTGTATTAATTTCAGGCCACCAAGCCAATTGACATACAGGCTACTGGACAAAATGCCAGTTCTGGACTCGGAATGTGTGATATACCAAATTTATCAACACAATACGCTAGCAATATTTGAGTACAGTCTGAAGAGGCTAATCACTACACCTACCACCACTTTCATACTATGTCGGGCCAGTAAAGAAGATATGCGGCTGATACAAGGAGGTTAAATGGTATCATTACTATTATGATTAACCACTAGCTAAGAAATGCACCGCTGTGTAAAAATCTCGTGTAGTCATTCAGAATCTAAAGGTAAAACATAAAAAAGCAAACCGGAAAAGCAAAGCCAAGAAAAGAAAGCAGAAAAGGCAAAGCAAAAAAAAGAAATCTAAGAAAGCAAAACAAAAAATGAGAAACAGAGAAATACACAGCAAATCCAGCATCACACTCTAGCAGTCCGATGTCTGCTGCTGCAGCATGATGTTGGTATTTCATCAGCCATTCAAGAGTGACAATCAGGAGAGCAAGGCACCAGTGAATCTCAGAGTGCAGGCAAGGTGATAGCAGTTGGCAGATCAGTCGTAACCACAGAATTCGGGAGGAGTACTAGAGTAAGATAGGGGGTGGGATGGGCCAGGCCATCAGTTGTAGTCAGAGAGGTTGAAGGTAAGTAAGTGTAGAACAGGGGTTCAGGAGAGCCAGCAAAGCAGTAGTAGTCACATAGGTTGAGAGGGGTGACATGGTAGGAATGGGCGTGGTAGGATAGGAGGGGGTAGGTACCGGCAGAATCATGGGGGGAATTAGTAGGAGGGTAAAAGTTGCTCCTTCAGAGCTACTCTCAGAAAAGAGTGCGGGAGAGGTGTCTTTGGCCCCATCATGCTTATGATGGGGTCTGGCCTGGAGTCGAGGGATTTGCATATACTGTACCATCTAGGTGTTTCCTCAGACAAGCACCATTATGGAGAGGAGCTTCTTCGGTTTAGACAGCAGAGAAGGCTGTGGGTTTGGGTTGGTGGGGAGGTGGGGTCTTGAAGAGCCGAGTGTGAACAGGACTTGATCCTATGTATGTTATTAGATATACATAATAACAAATGTCTTAGTTGAAAGTTTGTGAAGGTCAGGAACTTACATTGTCAATCACCATTACTGCCGCACACCCAGAGTCCGGATAGGTAGTGGATATGGTCTTGAGGGGCCAGGGACAAAAGGGTCTTCATCCAATGTATGTTATTAGCTATGGACAATGGTTCTGGATGTGAATGTTTAGAAACTTACCTCCTCAACAATGATTTGTAGTGTTCACTGGTGTCGGGGAGAATGCAGCTCCACAACCTACTCCTACTCCTGCTACTGCTCCTCCTTGTCCTCCTTGTCCTCCTCTCCCTCTGCTGCCTTATCCTCTTTGTCCTCCTGCTCCTCCTCCACCTCGATAGCCTCTCCAATATCTCCTACTTGCAAATGGTGATCCCAGACCTTGAGGTTAAAAAATTGGGTATCTGCCATTAGCAGACACAGGGGTCTGAGCATAGGCCTTCCCCTGATACCGCTCCAGTACTATAAGGTCTAGTGGATTGTTGGCACTATTGGCCAGGATCCAGGCGTGGAAGTCATTATCTTTATATAAAAACATGAGCTCGGTGAGTGGAAGAGGCTAGGCCGGTCAATGCTGAAGATATTCTGTACCCTCGTACATTGCCTCAATGAGAAATCAGGGGCACACGATGCGCTTCTCCACTCATTGACCCTGGACTACCCCGACTAAATTGTTTATACTCAGTAATGCCATTCCCTCCCAAGCCATTCCTCTGTCAGAGTTGGCAGCACCCCAGCTGTAGCCAAGTGATTGGTGTCCTCTCTGAGGGGCATCAGTCCACCTAACAATATAGATCCATAATGCCCACAGTCAATAAGGGGAGGACCCATCGCTTTGATCTAGTAATAAAATAAGTTAGAACAAATATAGCAGAACTTAGATGAATGGGAATACTTACTCAGAGGTCCCACAACCAGTACCAGTACGGGCCGCTCCGTGAGACGATACTTTTTCATCCTCTGAAGTTTCTTGACTGTGTACCTGACTAAGATCCTCAGATGATGTTCGACTTTCCCAACATTGTCGGACTGGTACTAGTCTATTACCAGTGTAATCAGTGTGCCAAGGAGGGAGGAGAGCTGGCCACAATTAGGATTAACTCCAATTAGGAGTCGGTCAGGCTGCTGGGATCCAACGAGCGCACTGTCCTGTAGGCTTGGAGGTCCTGGTGCCACCTCCGGTAAGAAATGATGGTAACGCAAAGATTCTTGAACCCACACCAGCTTTTGGCATAGGCAATGTCGCCGTAGCGGTGGCAGTTTGAAGTAGGAGAGTTAAACTGAATCCTGCAAATGCAAGAAGCTTAAGATTTTCACTTACTTGAAGTCTTCCACTACCGGCTCAAAGGGCAGCCTCTGCTCTACCTCTGGGCTCCTACCATAGTTCACAAAAGGTGAACTCCACATCCGGGTACCTATGAAGACAAGCGAGGATAATTGCTTACTTACCCAGCATATCCTGTCTGCGACTCATACCTGACGGTATATTTTAGTGCTTGCATCTCGTCCTGTCACTTTCGGAGGGCAGGGCAGCAGAGTGTTTATATTATAATGGATAAGTTAATAATTCTCAGCATCACTAGTCAATAGTTGTATGGTGTGTACTTGGTCACTCGCACTGGAAGCCTTCGCAGCTCACACTGGATTATTTCTCTATTTGTTTGGGGTGGGCATTTTTGAAAAAGTATATCACCGAAATCGGCAAATCGGAAATTTTTCTTTTTTTCTTAAACAAATGGTGATTCGCAGCGGGTGGGAGGGAAAGACAAATCAAAGGATAATGTTGATGTGAGGAAGTTGGAGATAAAAGTAGCACATTGATGAGAGACATTGGTGAGGAATGGAGAGGTGGGGGAGGAGGCTGAGAGGAGATTGATAGGTACAGGATAAGAGGTCTGGGTGAGGATATTCAATGTCATATAACGTAGTAGGGTGAGCATACAAACAGCAATAAGTACCTGAGGGGGGGGTTTTACAGACAAATGACATGTGCGATATTCTTATACGACACTGTGAAATTGTGCTGACTATACAGACTAACCACCTTCTCTTCACAGTGACAAGAAGCTTTTGCATATAGATATATATCCTATTATAATTCTCAACATATCGTGATCTGTATAGGGTCCTAGAAGCAATTGTTCTAAGGTTTACAACATAAGCTTTTAAGCTGCACACTGGTCCTGCCCACTGGTGTGAAAATCCTTGAGCAGCATAGATGTCTACGTGCTAAGAGGTCTACTACAAGTGTCAGTTCTACATGCCCCTACGGTATTCCTGATACATAATGAGGAAGATCTGGAAATGGGGGATATGCAACACAGAATACGATACTATTCTTGACGAGGAGTATAATGAATGACAGGTATATGAGAAAAACAGAAGGAAGGATGGCTTCGCGATGGTTCTTACAAATCCACAACTTAAACTTTTTGCTAACACACAATCTAGGCTGTCCACCGTTTGAAGACCTGTTGTGTCCAATCCATCACATCACAGTCCAGAATTGGAGCTAGGGGTACCCTCTTAGGCTTCTGCGCAGGAATGTTTATGAGTTCAAAAAAGGTGCATTGCTTCTGTACATTCTTGAATGTCCTTCTAGGAACAAGTAAACCAGAGGGTGGTTTGCTATTCAGGGGAGACCAGTTTGTTATTTGCAATGCGATAAGATCTGGGAGAGATAGACCAATTTCTATAAGAGATGATTGCAGATATGCCTCACCAGAGAGTGAGGTTTGCATCTCATCCTTATCTGAATGATTCTGCATATCTGGGCTTGGCACGGGCTCAGAGATTGTCAGACATTTGTCTATCTCATTGTCACTGGGGTGATGTGCATCCTGGTATGGCATGGGCACTGAGAATGTCATAAGCCTGTCCTCCTTGATGATTATTATTTTGACCACCAGCTACCCCCACATGTAACCGGTACGGGTACTCGGTTATTGAGTTTGTTTTATGTTTTGTTTTAAGTATGGCTTTGATACTTGGTTTGTTTTAAAGTATCGTTTGATACTTGGTTTTGTTTTATGTTTTGTTTTAAGTATCGCTTTGATACTTAAAGAGTTTTACCAAAGTGTATCGATTGATACCTTTGATTAGTTTCGTTCATACTAGACATGAACAGATTTGTGTATTTAAAGACCGCCTGTTTCTACGATAGAAAAGGCAGACTTCGACAGACAGTATTTCAATATACTTGGTTGAAGGGTTACTTCTTTGTTCCCCAGTACACCCACGAAGCCTCCTTTAGTTCTCAGCTCTCGCCTCCTCTCTGGTAGAGCAGGCCACCTGCCAACAATCGTATCTATTATCGATAACATGATTAGCACCTTGCGAACACGTTACATTTTTTTAACCTCAGCAAGTGGTTAAGAACCTGTCCGCGGATTTAGGCATGATCAACCTATCGATATCCACCTCAGAACGCTAGCGGAGAGAAGCGGCAGAATCACAGTACATTCGGCTTCATCTTAAACCCAAGATAGAGTCTTTGACAACCAGGAGTGGGAAGCAAATCCCACGGCAAGACCTTACAAGGAAGAAACAACCCCGGTGCTCTACTAAAGAGCCCGGCGATACTGCAAACACGGAAGATACGCAACCTCCAGGAGAATTCCCTTCTACTCCAGCAAAGAAGCCTTCCTTTGAACCTCCAAACTACCCCGAATCTAGTAGCGAATCAGATATGGCTAGCACAGGAGGAGGGCCTTCTGGAGGAGGGAAATCTCGGGCAAGGCCTGAAGAAGAGGAGGAACCCGCAGCATTTGAACCCCCTAAGTTTAAACTGCACCTCCCAGCGAAGTTCACAGGCGAAGGGAAAGACCTCAAACCTGAAGCCTTTGAACGATGGGCCACAGAACTCTCACACTTCCTTCTCTTACAAGGAAAAGATGTGGAAGACCCTACAACCGGACTTATCAGTGGATTATTCTGTGAAGGAAAGGCAACCGACGCATACCACCAATGCTATAAGGACTTCGGTGGGAATGTAAGATTAAGAGGATCTACAGTTCTCGATTACTTGAAAGGACGATTCCAATCCTCTATAACCAACGACCTCCTATACAAAAAGTTCAACCAGCTCCAGCAAGTTAACGGAACGCATGTCAAGCGAATCACCGATGTGGCTACGGACCTAATAATGTATAAGGACCGAATGGAGAGAGGAAGTATATCCAAATACATCCTGAAGCGACGATTCTACGACACTATGCACCCTACCCTCCGGGGAGAAAGAGAACCACTGGAGGAAGACGGCGATGATATTGCAGTAATAGTAGCAAGAGTAGAACGAAAGGACGCCATTCTCCGTGAGACCAAAGCCTACAAAACACAGACATCCTCTAATAGGAACAACCTGCCTCGACACAAAGCCTCCAGCAACTCTGAAGACGATACCCCACGGGCTTTCAAGAAGAAAACAAACTCCCCCCAAGAATCGAGACGGCAAAAGGGAGAATGCGTTAAATGTGGAAAAACAGGGCACATGGCAAAGAACTGTCCTATGAAGAAAGGAAAAGGAAAGGCTATTAAAAAAGAGGCGTCGGCCAACAATATTGAAAGCGATTATGCTCCATCCAGTGAATATGAAGAGATCCACATTGGATACATCGATGTGGAATGCAACCGTGTTCGACCTCCAGCTACATTGAAAACACCCACCGCTCTAGAAGGTACTATCCCGATCAATGGCAAAAGGGCTCGAGTCCTATTCGACACTGGAGCAATCGGAAGGGATATGATCAGTAATGCCTTTGTCTCTGTCCATGGACTCCCTACCCGCGACCTTAACCAACCCATACCAGTCACTATGGCAGCAAAAGGATCACGATCCACAAGCCATAAAACCTGTAGTGCGACCATTCGACTTGGTTCTGCAGTCCTACCCCCCCAGGAAATGCTGGTTGGAAATTTAGCCAAATACGATGCCCTAATAGGCACGCCATTCCTGAATCGCCACAAAGCTATAATCAGGTGTGGGGAATCAACTATCGATTTCCCAGATCAGAAGGTCCGAGTCTCATGCAAGCCAACAAGCGGAGAATACCGAGCCGCAGTTTGTGAAACCACTGCCCTACGACTATTGGATGAGTACTCTGATGTTTTCCCTGATCAAATACCCAAAGAACTACCGCATATGAGAGAGGTGAATCACCACATCCGCCTCTGAGACCCCTCCAATCTCAAGAACCAACCCACATACTCTATTCCTGACACATACAAAAGCCCACTTTGTGATTGGATCAACCAACAACAAAGAAGAGGAGTCATCTACTGGGCTGAAGCCCCTGGTGCCGCTCCTATGTTTGTTCAACCCAAAGCAGATGGCAAAAGAATCCGCCCCTTGGTTGATCTCAAACTACGAAATGAAAACACGGTTATGGACAGCTCCGCTATCCCAAACCAAACCCAGATCCTAAATGCAGTTGGACGGGCTAGATTCCGAAGTAAGATTGACCTAAGCGATGCCTACTTCCAAACCAGGTTAGACCCAGAAAGCGAACGATACAACAGTTTCAAAACACCCTTCGGAAGTTTCATTAGCCGAGTTATGTTACAAGGTGATATGAATGCGCCCGCCACCTTTATGCGAATTATGGAAGACCTCCTAAGCGAACACCTCCACCATTTTGTTTGGGTCTACATTGATGATATTCTCATCTTCGCGAACACCGCAACAGAACACGCCTACCACATAGGTTTGGTTTGTACCAAACTTAGGGAACCTAAATTCTACGCTAGCAGAAATAAATCAATCCTGTTTGCCGATAAACTCGAGATCCTAGGACATGTTATAGATGATGAAGGAATACACGCAGTCCCAGGAAAAATAGCCTGCTTAACGGAATGGACAACACCCCAGAATCAAAAGGAACTCATGCGATTCCTAGGACTAGTCAACTACATTTCCCAGTTCCTCACACACCACGCCACTGTAACAGCGCCGCTCACAGACCTTACCGGCAATGCAGAATTTGCCTGGACCCACACTCATGACCAAGCCTTTACCAACATCAAGGATTTGATTAAAAACGCTAATGTTATTCAACCTATCGACTATAGTAAACCAGAACCGATATGGCTGATAACGGATGCATCAGATGTTCGAGTTGGAGCATGGGTTGGACAAGGAGCCTCCCATGAAACGGCAAGACCGGCCGCTCTACACAGCAGAAAGTTCACTAATTCACAGATGAACTATTGGACAACAGACAAGGAAGCCCTTGCTGTGATTGATGCTCTCGCCGCTTTCAATCACATGCTGATGGGCAATACCTTCACCATTGTAACTGACCACCAACCCCTCACTAATCTTAAAACCGAAAAAATACCTGGAAGAAGAAGAACAAGATGGATAGGCGAGATCAGCAAATATGACGCAAAAATCATCTATACCACTGGAAGAGCGAACTATTTAGCTGATGCTCTCTCCTGTCGATATGAAAACCAAGATCTCGCTGATCCTCCTCTTGTTCATGACCATACAAGACAAAGCGAGGACAGTCCTGACGACACCTCTGATGAACAAGAACCATCAATGGCTACCGCCAGCTCTGCCGCTCCCTCCAATCCTTTCTCTTACACCATGTACAGTGCTGCCGGAACAGAACAAGGAAAAGACATTGATGAAGAATGGAAAGACGATTGCATGCTCCGCAGCACACCTCCTCACGAACTTGAACAAAGCAGACTTCACCGGTCCCACTGTTACCACGACACCTGCCCTTTTCACCAGACTGAGATTAAGTTGGGCAACAGATACCAGCAACCGTACTATATGCCTGCTGACGATTCCAAAGACACCAGCTTCGATACCATAGAAGGAGCAGAAAAAATGATCAATGAAGATGAATTGACCCAACCTCCTCATACCCTTAATCCTGTTCCAACACTATACCAAGGTCTTGAAGAACTCGAACAAGCAGGAGCCTACGTAGATGCAATATCCTATTTACACCCCCCACAGTCTGCCCCGCCATCCTCTCCTCCCATAACCGATTCAAGACCACTTTATGGTAGACACTTACGAATATACAACACTGAAACCATTGTCTCGGTCATACCCCCTACTATTCCCGAGCATCGGCATCAACTCTACGAAGCCTTTGAGGAAGAGGCAGCCCCTATCGACCCAACAAGAGGATACCTAATCGAGGATGAACGAGATGTTAGATCAACCACAAAAGAATTATCCTCCTCTTTCCGAAGCCAAATGATAGCAGGATATCGCCAAGACCCAATTTACTTCAAAGCCATGGATAGCTCCAGGCATGGTGATCTTGCTCCCTACAACATATCAAATGGAATGGTATATACCAGAACCCGTTATGGTGAACACTGCCTATACATACCAAAGGGCCATATGTTCAATGGAATGACTATTAGAGAATATGTCATATCCGAGATTCACAACAAAGGACACCACAGTGCGGATCGCAACCTCCAATATGCCTCAGAATATGTTTATTGCCCTGAAATGCGAAAGGACTTCCGCGATTTTGTCAGGCAATGCGAACTCTGTCAGGCAAATAAGGAGCGAACACAACTTCCTGAAGGGAAAGCTCAGACCCTCCAACTACCATGTGAAATGTTTGAATCCTATGCCATCGATTTCGCAGGACCATTCAACAAGTCTGCCGGATATGACACCATCCTGGTGGCTGTGGATCGATTCTCTGGATACACCTGGTTAATACCAATGAAGGTTACAGACTCCTCCAAAGACACCTGGAATAACCTACAACGATACTTGTTTACCCCCCACGGGTACCCCTTATCTATTATCAGTGATGCTGATCCCCGCTTTACCGCCAGATTGTGGAAGCAAACCTTGACCTCTCTCGGAATAAACCACATCATGGCTGCCCCTGGACATCATGAGACGAATGGCCAAGCAGAGAGAAAGATTCGCGAAGTTAAGACCGGAATTAGGAATATGATCAATGAACGACAAACTAATTGGGAACCAGCCCTTGTTGAGCTCGCTGCATATATCAACGCCGGATTTTAAGATACCTTGGGGATGTCACCATACAAGGCAGTTTTTGGCCGCCAATACCCTCTCCTACCTACAACTCTATTCAAGAACTCCTCAGTCCAGGCCTCTGATGACCATCTAAACCGCCACCAAGGAATTCGGAACGATGCCTTCCAAACTGTTAAGGCTGCCCGATTCCGAAGCACCACTACTGCCCAGAAACGACGACGCAAACATGTTCCCATCTCACCAGGAGACATGCTTATGGTACACGGTAACAAGTTCATTACCAATGTCGGACGCAGCAAGAAACTACAACCCCGATGGCGAGGACCCTTCAAAGTCATATCCTTTGACGAGCATACAGAGAACTACACTGTCCAGATGGATGGACGCATGTACTGCCGCAATACTGCAGTCTTTCACCCATCAGCTGTCAAGCGATTCCATCCAAATGACGACTCCAAGTTTCCTGGAAGGACCCACTCTCGACCTACACCTATCATCATCGACAAGAAGGATGAATGGGAAGTTGAAGAAATCAGAGACCACCGCCTATGGCATGGAAATGATTAGTTTCTAGTCAAATGGAAAGGATATCCGACGAGCGAAAATAGCTGGGAACCACTGGAAGGACTTGAGCACGCTATGGAGATGGTGAACGGATCGTGGAAAGACAACATGCCAAACGAATACCTCCCTCCAACAATCAATTATATCACCATGTGTTGGACGCCTACTGTGCTGGAAACTGACCGATGGCACGCAGAAATCGAAGCTAGAGATGGATTTTGGGCACCATACTTTGAGTCGGAGTTCGAAAGCAGTGATGAGGAGAATCAAGCTATGGAGCAGGCTCTCGACAACTTTATCTAGTCGCCAATCACCATCCAAATACCATAACGATGTCAAACTATGTGGAACTCAATGTGAGGCTGCAACAACAGGTTGTTGGACTGTTGTTGAACCGCGATGCAATCCAACTTGAAGACTATTTTGAAATCCTCTGGATTGACTACTGTCCTGATTGCGATCATGCTTGGATTGATGTACAACACGAATCTGGTATTCGTGACTACTGCGATTTAGATTTCTTCGAGTCTAAGTGTTTTCTTAGAGTTTCCTCTTGTCCCTGGTGTGATACTTATGATGAGGAATGTCTCACCGAAACTGAAGCCATGAGTTTCTCGGAATCCGCTTTTGATGATTATTAAGTTTTGTTTGTTTAAACAGTTGTTTTGTTTTGGGGAATGTAACCGGTACGGGTACTCGGTTATTGGTTTTGTTTTATGTTTTGTTTTATGTATGGCTTTGATACTTGGTTTTGTTTTATGTTTTGTTTTAAGTATGGCTTTGATACTTGGTTTGTTTTAAAGTATCATTTGATACTTGGTTTTGTTTTATGTTTTGTTTTAAGTATCGCTTTGATACTTAAAGAGTTTTACCAAAGTGTATCGATTGATACCTTTGATTAGTTTCGTTCATGCTAGACATGAACAGATTTGTGTATTTAAAGACCACCTGTTTCTACGATAGAAAAGGCAGACTTCGACAGACAGTATTTCAATATACTTGATTGAACGGTGACTTCTTTGTTCCCCAGTACACCCACGAAGCCTCCTTTAGTTCTCAGCTCTCGCCTCCTCTCTGGTAGAGCAGGCCACCTGCCAACTATCGTATCTATTATCGATACCGTGATTAGCACCTTGCGAACACGTTACACCACATCTGGCACAGGTTCTCTTGTATGCAGCTGACATGTGGTTCTATCTAGTTTGGTATCGAGTTTAAATATCACATCCGGATCAGCATATGGGTGCCCCCTTGGCACAGGCGTCACCAGCCTCATGTTGCCTTCATGACTATTGCAATATACTAAGACATTCAGTGGGTCCTGCTGCAAAGGATTTCAGAGCAGTCTGGCATGAATTAATTCACCATATTCAATGAAAATGAAGTCCAGCTGTGGTAGGTATTGCGCAGAAAGCTGGTGCAGTAGCCTACAGTCACTTGGCAGAAGTGTTCGTGATCAGAGACAAAGTTTAATATTGGTTGGGCCATATGGTAGGGCAGTGCCGGTGGGGTTGTCAACAGGAGTGTGCGTGCGTGAGTTCAAGTTCACAATCAACAACTACTGACACTTCTCAACATTCAACGGTCAATTGACCTGCCATAAATTAAACTAGCTAATATTTTGTATAACCTCCCCTTGCTTCTAAAGCTGCAGCCACACTATCAAGCTTTGATTTCCACAACTTTTCAAAAAGCCCCTCATGAATTGTCTCCCAAACCAATGGTAATACATGTGTAAGTCTTCTAACAGCCTCTTTTCCTGCTAGAGTATCTGCAATCCTTGGATACTGCTGGTACAATCACTTTTTACACTCAACCCATACATGCTCAGTAGGATTTATATCAGGAGAATAAGGGGGGTGGTCTACAACCTCAATACTGTTTTTCTCCAACCAATCTATAACACTATATGCCTTGTGAACAGAAGCATTATCTTGCTGAAAAAGAACATCTTCAAGTTGTATATCAAAGAAAATCATTTAATGAATAACAGGAAAATGATATCTTCTCAAAAGTCTAACATACCTGGTCTTATCGATAGTTTGAGTAATAGGAACTAATAGATCTTTTCTTTTACCCTAAAAGTACCCCCAAACTATAAGCAAGATTATCTTATCCATCTTCTTTAGGTGTATACAAGCAGCTAACCACTTCTCTGCAGGTTCTCTGAATACCGATTGTTGCTTTGGATTCTTGGATTTCTCCACACTGTACTCATTACTCCAAATCATTCTTTCAAAATCCTCAGCTGTCCAGTCCCTATAAGCTGTAGCCTATCTCAATCTCTTAGCCATATGATCAGGCTTTAGGCTAGGTCTTGACTTGACTATGCATTTTTTAATGTTTGCTTCTCTGAGTACCCGGTCCACTATGCAGGCAAATTTAGTTGGCAATCATATCCAGTCACTCTGGGGAGCACCAAGAGTTACCAGTCTCAAGAGAAACACCATGTGCATAGCGATCTCTGAAGGTGCATCTGGTCATTTTTTGGTTGGACTTGGCTGCCTGTATAATGGTGCGACGCTATTGACCACTCAAAATAGGGGTACGACTGGGGCGATGTAGATTTTGAAAAGATTGGCATTTACATGCATGGACAAGAAAGCTCTTAACTGTTGTCTATGGGCGTCTAATAATTTGAGCCACCAAGGCAATATTCTGGAGGCAGTAGAAAAAGGCGATTATAATGCCCTTCTCTGCAAAGCTCATTTCTCTCCGGGTAGTTTTAGGTAGGAGTCTTGTTTTTGCAGCATACTTCGTATTTCCAGAACGCTTCATGATTGGTAAAAAAGGTAGAAGAAATTAATAAATTAATTAATTAGGTAAAGAAGGCTTCGGTGGGTGAAGATTTGTGAATAGTCATGGTCACGATAGGGTGAATGGTCACAATCAACTATATACTTCGTTGAAAGGTGGCATTTTGGTGAGGCAGCTTTGCCATCTGAGACCTGTTTTACAAATACTTCTGCCGAGTGACAGTACTTCCTTTACCCATAAAGCCCAGCATATAGCGAACCCGACGTACGGGCATCCATCTCAAGGCCGTAGCTCCCAGCCCTGGAATGTGGTAGGAATATGACACACTAAATCGGATTCTGGAGATGTTTGGGGCTCGCTGTAACTGGTACGGGTACTTGGTTATTGGATTTGTTTTATGTTTTGTTTTAAGTATCGCTTTGATACTTGGTTTGTTTTAAATATCATTTGATACTTGGTTTTGTTTTATGTTTTATTTTAAGTATCGCTTTGATACTGGGATTTTTTTTATGTTTTGTTTTAAGTATCGCTTTGATAATTGGTTTATTTTAAGTATCGTTTGATACTTGGTTTTGTTTTAAGTTTTGTTTTAAGTATCGCTTTAATACTTAGTTTGTTTTAAGTATCGTTTGATACTTAATTAGTTTCACCAAAGTGTATCGATTGATACCTTTGATTAGCTTCATTTATGCTAGACATAAACAGATTTGTGTATTTAAGACTGTCTGTTTCTACGATAGAAAAGGAAGACTTCGACAGACAGTATTTCAATATACTTGGTTGAACTGTTACTTCATTATTCCTCAGTACACCCTCGAAGCCTGCTTTAGCTCTCAGCTCTCACCTCCTCTCTGGAAGAGCAGGCCACCTGCCAACTATCATATCTATTACCCATAACGTGATTAGCACCTTGCGAACATGTTACATTTTTTGAACTTCAGCAAGTGGTTAAGAATCGGTCCCAGGCTTTAGGCCTGATCAACCTATCGATATCCACCTTAGAACACTAGCGGAGACAAGCGGCAGAATCAAGGCACATTCGGCTTCGTCTCAAATCCAATATAGAGTCTTTCACGACCAGGAGTAGGAAGCAGATCCCACGACAAGACCTTACAAGAAAGAAATAAACCCAGTGCTCTGCTAAGGAGCTGGGTGAACATGCAAACACGGAAGACACACAACCTCCAGGAGAATTCCCTTCTACCCCAGCAAAGAAGCCTTCCTTTGAACCACCAATCGACCCCGACTCCAGTATCGAATCAGACATGGCGAGCACAGGAGGAGGGCCCTTTGGAGGAGGAAATTCTCGGGCTAGGCCTGAAGAAGAGGAGTTACCCGCAGCGTTTGAACCCCCTAAGTTTAAACTCCACCTCCCAGCGAAGGTTACTGGAGAAGGAAAAGACCTCAAACCCAAAGCCTTTGACCGATGGGCAACGGAACTCACACACAATCTTCTCCTGCAATGGAAAGATGTGGAAGACCCTACAACCGAACTATATATTGGATCATTCTGTGAAGGAAAGGCAACCGACGCATACCACCAATACTATAATGATTACGGCGGAAATGTGAGACTAAGAGGATCTACAGTACTTGATTATCTGAAAGGACGATTCCAATCCGGTATTACCAATGACCTCCTATATAACAAATTCAACCAGCTCCCGCAAGTTAATGGAACGCATGTCAAGAGAATTACAGATATAGCTACAGATCTATTGATGTATCAGAACCGAATGAAGAAAGGAAGCATTTCCAAATACATCCTTAAGCGACGATTCTACGATACTATGCATCTTACCCTCCGATGAGAGGTAAAAGCTCTCGAGGAAGAAGACGACGATATTGCGACAATAATTGCAAGAGCAGAACGAAAGGACGCTATTCTCCATGAAACCAAGGCTTACAAGACACAGACATCCTCTAGCAGGAATAGTCAGCCACGACACAAGCCCTCCAACAACTCTGAAGACGATAACCCCTGGACTTTCAAGATGAAACCCAAATACTCCGAAGAATCGAGAACGCAGAAAGGAGAATGTTTTGAATGTGGAAAAACAGGACACATGGCAAAGAACTGCCCTACAAAGAAAGGAAAAGGAAAGGCGATTAAACAAGAAGCATTGGCCAACAATATTGAGAGTGATAGCGATAATGCTCAATCCAGCGAATACGAGGAAATCCATATCAGGTATATCGATGTGGAGTGCACCAGTGTCCGACCTCTGGCTACATTTAAAGCACTCACCGCCCTGGAAGGTACTATTCAGATAAATGTCAAAAAGGCTCGAGTCCTATTCGACACTGGTACAATGGGAAGAGACATGATCAGCAATGCCTTTGTCTCTCTCCATGGACTCCCAACTCGGGACCTTAGCCAGCCCATACTAGTCAATATGGCAGTAAAAAGGTCACGATCAGCAAGCCATAAAACCTTTAGCGTAACTATCCGACTTGGTTCTGCCATCCTACCACCCCAGGAGATGCTGGTTGGAAACCTAGCCAAATACGATGCCCTCATAGGAATGCCATTTCTGAACCGCCACAACGCTATAATCAGGTGTGGGGAATCATCTATCGATTTCCCAGATCGGAAGGTCAGAGTCTCATGCAAGCCGACAAGGGGAGAATACAGAGCCACAGTCTGTGAAGCAACTGCCCAACGACTATTGGATGAATACTCTGATGTTTTCCCTGATCAAATACCCGAAGAACTACTACCTATGAGAGAAGTGAACCACCACATCCCTCTCAGAGACCCCTCCAATCTTAAGAACCAACCCACCTACTCTATCCCTGATGCCTACAAAATCCCACTATATGACTGGATCAACTAACAACAAAGTAGAGGAGTCATCTACTGAGCAGAGGCCCCAGGTGCCGCTCCTATATTTGTCTAACCCAAAGCAGATGGCAAAAGAATCCGCCTCTTCGTTGACTTCAAACTACAAACTAAAACACGGTTATGGACAGCTCTGCTATCCCAAATAAAACTCACATCCTGAATGCAGTTGGATGGGCTAGATTCTGAAGCAAGATTAACCGAAGCCATGCCTACATCCAAACAAGGCTAGATCTGAAATCCGAACGCTACAATAGTTTCAAAACACCCTTCGGAAGTTTCATTAGCCGAGTTATGTTACAAGGTAATATGAATGTGCCCGCCACCTTTATGCGAATTATGGAAAACCTCCTCTACGAATACCTCCACCACTTTGTTTGGGTGTACATTGATGATATTCTCATATTCTCGAACATCAAAATAGAACATGCCTACCAGATAGGTTTGGTTTGTACCAAACTAAGGGAAGCTAAGTTCTATGCTAGCAGAAACATGTCAATTCTATTTGCAGATAAGCTCGATATCCTAGGACATGTTAGAGACGACGAGAGAATACATGCAGCCCCTGGAAAAATATCCTGTTTAACAGAATGGACAACACGCCGGAATCAAAAGGCACTCATGCGATTCCTAGGACTAGTCAACTATATCTCCCAGTTCCTACCACATCACGCCACGGTGACAGTACCGCTCACGGACCTCACAGGCAATGCAGAGTTTATCTGGACCCACACTCATGACCAAGCCTTTACCATCATCAAGGAATTGATTAAAAACGCCAACATTATACAACCTATCGACTACAGTAATCCAGAACCTGTTAGGAATACCGAGATCCGATACCTAGGAACCACCCTAGGTAGGGTAACCTCTCCCAAAATCGAAATCTCAGGTCTCCAACACCGCCCTCCGGCCCCCTTACGGGGCCCGCGCGTCATCATACATATCGATCTAAGTTGCGTCCTGTGAGTATTATACCACACAATCGAAGGTGTTAAAATAACACCGTATACGTCGCCGCCGTCCGTCCGACCGGATTCTGTTCGCAGGATTTATAAGAGGGGACCATCGGCTAGGTCTGGGAAGTATAACGGAGTAAATCCGTCAACTATCCAGAAAGTTACTAGGCTTCAAGAACGAGATATCTTCGGCATAGGCCGTAAGTAACGGGACGTTTTCGCGCAAAAAGATGATGATGAATAGTAAAGGATCTTAATGAAAGACCAATACATTCACATCTACCCTACGATAACCAGAAGAGTCTGGAACTCCTGAGAATACTACCATCGAACCCAATGAAGTTCGAGGAGTGTTACAACTAGGTTCTGGTATATACTGCAACTGAAGGGGTGACTCCCAAACCTGTAACAGTAACCAGAATCCTATTACCCACGGCAACCAAGGGTTACCGACCGACGGATTATCTACCAATCCTATGTAAAGGCTTCCTGCAGGCAAGTAGGAAGTCCTCCGGAAAAGACCTATCAGTTGGGTATGGAGTTATGAAGAGCTGAAGTTAGATGACCTAGAAAGTCGGTAATAACAACTATCTTCGCAGATGCAACCCGCAGACGAAACTGATCATTTCGTCGACAAGGGAGACGATTGGAGCCAACACAGTTCGACTTGAGAATTGGGCCATTTGTCAAAAAAGACTCTCACCATCGGATAATTACTATTGGAAACAGCATGACTTCCAAATAGTCATATTATAATTATCAAAGAGGGTGTGATGATTTTCAGGGTCTCCAGGTGTTCGCACCTTGGAAGAAAACCCAACGTAGTGAGTTATATTGGAAAAGGGTACATGGTTGTATGTTAGTCAGATGTAGTCCGCGAACACTCAGACGCGGAATATAAATATCGAAGTGCCTCTCACGCTTTAGACATCATCAAGCAACGGAGAAGAGACCTTAACAATATAATATTGTTCTTACGATTTTACTTTACTTTACCCTACATTACTTCGCTCTTAGTAGTCATAAACGAAACGAGTGAAGTCCGAGCCTTCCTAGACTATCTCCGTCTATAAAAACGAATCTCGATCTGCCTAGACAACTCTGAAGTCTATCAGGTTGTCTCCGCCTAACAGAACCGATATGGCTCATTACTGATGCATCAGATGTTGGAGTTGGAGCATGGGTTGGACAAGGAGCCTCCCATAAAACGGCAAGACCAGCGGCATTACACAGCAGGATGTTCACTAATTCACCGATGAACTATGGAACAACGGACAAGGAAGCTCTTGCTGTGATTGATGCCCTAGATGCTTTCAACCACATCCTAATGGGAAATACCTTCACTATTGTCACTGACTACTAACCTCTCACTAATCTTAAAACAGAAAGGATACCTGGAAAGAGAAGGACAAGATGGATAGGCGAGATCAGCAAATACGATGCAAAAATCATCTATACTCCTGGAAGAACGAACTATTTAGCTGATGCTCTCTTCCGCCTATATGAGAACCAAGAACTCACCGACTCCCCTCTTGTTCATGACCACACCAGACAAAGCGAAGACAGCTCTGATGACACCTCTTATGAACAGAAACCATCGATGGCTACTGCCAGGTCTGCCACTCCCTCCAATCCTTTCTCTTAACTATGTACAGAGCTGCTGGAACTGAACGAGGAAAGGACATTGATGAAGAGTGGAAAGACAATTGCACCATTCACAGCACACCTCCTTCTGAGCTTGAACAAAGCAGTCTCCACTGGTCCCACTGCTACCACAATACCTGCCCTTTTCACCAGACTGAGATTAAATTCGGCAACAGATACCAGCGACCGTTCTATATGTTTGCTGACGATTCCAAAAATACCAGCTTCGACACTACAGCAGAAGAGATGATCGATAAAGATGAATCGGCCCAACCTCTCCTTACTGTTAACCCTGTCCCTACATGACACTAAGGTCTCGAAGAACTCGAACAAGCTGCAGCCTACATGGATGCAATATCCTACCTACACCGCCTGCAGTCAGCATCGCTATCCTCCCCTCCCATAATTGATTCACGACCACTCTACGGTGGACCTCTATGAGTTTACAACAATGAAATAATTGTTTCTGTTATGCCTCCCACGATTCCCGAGCATCGCCGACAACTCTATGAAACCTGTGAAGAAGAAGAGGAAACTCCTATCGAACCGACAAGAGGATCTCTCATTGAGGATGAGTGAGATATTAGATTAATCACAGAAGAACTAACCCCCTCTTTCCGTAGCCAAATGATAGCAGGATATCACCATGACCCGATCTACTTCAAAGCTATAGATAGCTCCAGGCATGGAGACCTCGCCCCCTACAACATATCCAACGGAATGGTATATACCAGCACCCGTTATAGTGAACCTTGCCTATACATCCCGAAAGGCCATATGTTCAATGGAATGACTATTAGGGAATATGTCATTACGGAAATCCACAACAAAGATTACCACAGTGTGGACCGCAATCTCCAATATGCCTCAGAATATGTTTACTAGCTTGAAATGCGAAAGGACCTCCGCGATTTCGTCAAACAATGTGAACTCTGCCAGGTAAATAAGGAACAATCACCATTACCTGAAGGAAAAGCGCAGACCCTCCAACTACCATGTGAAATATTTGAATCCTATGCCATCGATTTCGCAGGACCATTCAACAAGTCCGCCGGATATGACACCATATTGGTAGCTGTGGATCGGTTTTCCGAATACACATGGCTAATGCCAATGAAGGTTACCGACTCCTCCAAAGATACCTGGAATAACCTCCAATGATATATCTTTACCCCCCATAGGTACCACTTATCTATTATTAGTGATGCAGATCCCTGTTTCACTGCCAGATTCTGGAAGCAAACCTTGACCTCCCTCGGAATCAACTACATTATGGCTGGCCCTGGACATCATGAGACAAATGGCCAAGCACAACGACAAGTCCGCGAAGTCAAGACCTGAATTAGGAACATGATCAATGAACGGCAAACCAACTAGGAACCAGCTCTTGTTGAGCTTGTGCATATATCAATGACGGATTTTGAGACACTTTGGGAATGTCGCCATACAAGGCAATCTTCGGCCGCCAATACCCCCTCCTACCTACAACACTATTTAAGAACTCCTCAGTCCCTTTCTCTGATGACCACCTAAACCGCCATCAAGCAATTCGGAATAATGCCTTCCAAGCTATCAAAGCTGCCCGATTCCGAAGCACGACTACTGCTTAAAAGCGACGACACAAACATATCCCTATTCCACCAGGAGATATGCTCATGGTGCATGGAAACATGTTTATTACCAATGTTGGACGCAGCAAGAAATTGCAACCCCGATGGCAAGGACCATTCAAAGTCTTATCCTTTGACGAGCATACAGAAAGCTACGCTGCCCAGATAGATGGACACATGTACCGCCGCAATACTGCAGTCTTCCACGCCTCTGCTGTCCAATGATTCTACCCAAAAGACGATTCCAAGTTCCCTGGAAGAACCCATTCTCGACCTGCACCTATCATCATTGACAAGAAAGATGAATAGAAAGTTGAAGAAAGCAGAGACCACCACCTCTGGCATGGAAACGATCAGTTCCTAGTCAAAGGGAAAGGATATCCAACAAGCGAGAATAGTTGGGAACAACTAGAAGGACTAGAGCATGCTATGGATATGGCGAACGAATGGTGGAAAGACAACGTGGCATATGAATCTCTCCCTTCAACGATCAGTTACATCACAATGTGCTGGACACCAACAATGCCTGAGACAGAACCAGGGCATGCAGAACTTGAAACTAGAGATCGATTTTGGGCACCACACTTTGAATCGGAATTCGAAAGCAGCTATGATAAAAGTCAAGCAATGGAGCAGGCCCTCGACAACTTGATCTGATCACCACTCACCATCCGAATACCATAACGATGTCAAACTATTTGGAACTCAATGTGAGGCTGCGACAACAGATTGTTGGACTGTTGTTGAACCATGATGTTATCCAACTTGAAGACAATTTTGAAATCCTCGGGATAGACTACTGTCCTGATTGCGACCACACTTGAGTTGATGTACAGTACGAATCTGGTATTCGTGACTACTGTGACCTGCATTTCTTTGAGTCTAAATATTTTCTTAGGATTTCTTCTTGTCCCTGGTGTGACACTTATGAGAAAGAATTTATAGCGGAAACTGAAGCCTTTAGTTTCTCCGACTCCACTTTTGATGATTATTAGTTTTTGTTTGTTTAAACAGTTGTTTTGTTTTGGGGAATGTAACCGGTATGGGTACACGGTTATTGGATTTGTTTTATGTTTTATTTTAAGTATCGCTTTGATACTTAGTTTGTTTTAAGTATCATTTGATACTTGGATTTGTTTTATGTTTTGTTTTAAATATTGCTTAGATACTTAGTTTGTTTTATGTTTTATTTTAAGTATCGCTTTGATACTTAGTTTGTTTTAAGTATCGTTTGATACTTAATTAGTTTCACCAAAGTGTATCGATTGATACCTTTGATTAGTTTCGTTTATGCTAGACATAAACAAATTTGTGTATTTAAGACTGCCTATTTCTACGATAGAAAAGGCAGACTTCGACAGACAGTATTTCAATATACTTGGTTGAATGGTTACTTCTTTGTTCCTCAGTATACCCTCGAACTCTCCTTTAGTTCTCAGCTCTCACCTCCTCTCTGGAAGAGCAGGCCACCTGCCAACTATCGTATCTATTACCCATAACGTGATTAGCCCCTTGTGAACATGTTATACTCGCCAATAAAGGGATTGATAATCAGGTGAAGCTTCATCCAACCTTTTTTGTATGCTACGTAAACCCGTACCCCATAATGAGGGCTGAACCCAAACTATACATACCACACAAGCATGCCTAAGTAATTCACTCCAATCTATATTTCATTTGTCAGTAAGTAGAAGCTTGACTTCATCAACTGGTAGGGAAATAAACTAACCAGTTGAAATATTAACAGGTAGTGCTAGGGGGGGCGCACAAGTGCAGGACATTTAGGTACAGTCTGAGTTTCTTGTGTAGCCCAGACTCTTTTTGATGTATGTTTATGATGAGTATTTGTAGTAGGGGGTTGATAGAGGTCCTGGTCATCCTTGTCATCCTCCTGGCCCAATCCGGTGAAAGGTCATCTATCCATGTCTATCAGGTCACCAGTATCACCACCGTCATTGCCGTTATCCTCGTCATCTTGCATAGGATGGGCTAATTCAAGTTGTGGCCCAGGACCTTATTGTACCTTCAGGCCCCATTGGGCTATTGCGCCAGGTGGCAGCAACAGCTGATTAATAGTGACATTAGCTGGGATGTTTGCTGGAGTGCCGGGTGCTGGTTACAGTATAGGACTTTTCAGAAGAGTGTCCATTAACCTCTTACAATAGTCGTTAATGAGTGTAATGATGGTTTCATAGATCTGTCACCTGCCGGGTACGTCACTAGCCCCTGCCATCAGAAGACAATTGCAGGCAGGGTGTAATCCCCTCGTGCTCTTAAAAGCCTCGCTGAAGTCAGTGTTTGGGAATGTATTGTCATGGATAAAGTTTCTTGCTAATATTTGAGTTTTAATAGTATTTCGCCAGGCAATATAGAGCTGTCTGCCAGTATCCTCTGCAGTAAAGTTAAGCAATGTCTTATACATGCTGATTTTTTGGTTACTGGCTCTTGGAGGTGTAATCTCTCCCACAAGAGCAATGGCTGGAAGCTGGTAGATGGGTTCTGGTGGAGTCATATGTCCCTTTGGAACAATTGGTGAGTTGTCGTATTTTATGTTGTTATTGTTTTACACGATGTCTTCTGGCTTGTTCTGAGTGTAGATATTGTGAATGCGGTGGATGTTTTGAGTATTGCTGATATTTTTCCTGGTATGACTAATGCAATCTTCCCATAGTTGTGATTAATTCAGTTTAAATATCCAAGCTCAGTTCCTGACATTCAAGGTACCCTGAAAAACCTTCAACATCAGTGTGTAATTTAGGGTCCAGGTACCCTGGACATCTCCTGCCTGCTTGTGTTTCAAGTTGAAAATAGAACATTGTATACCTGCAGACTGAAAGTCTGCATGTCTCCGGTCCACGAGACTATAAAGCCCGATATCATCGTCTAAGTAGTTATGAAACTATATAGCAAGAAGTAATAGTCGAATACACATGATACACACAAACCATACACTAAACCAAATTGACCGTTATCTACATCTTACGTCATCCGAATTTGGTTCTAGCTGACATCCGAATCTACAAGCAGAACAGTAAGCCTTCCACTTCACCTGATCATACAAACAGTTTTCTCCAAATCTACAAACCATTATCCCACAGTGCCTACCCAATGTTGATTTTGTTGCCGGAAGTATACCAGTCCTGGCCAGTATCAGGGATGTCTGCTAACCGTGCATGTGGACGTCAGCCCTCTCCTCATATACCAGATGTAGAGTACTGCTTGATCGACCGGTATTCAGGACACTGAATTCTAGCGATTGCCTCACGACGCCTCAGACCATGAGAACAATCAGCCTAATTCTGACTATGAATCGGACCCCAACTCCGTCACCTGCCAACTAGACACTATTAATGATGGGGATGCTCATGAGTCTGACACGGAATCACTAGATTTAGTCGATGCCTCTTCTGCGCCTAGTGAACCTGAGTATAATCCCGTTATAGGGAAAACTATTGGAGACGTGAGGAGATTTGCCGAAGAACATAGAAATCTATGTGATGACTCCTGGGTGCCATTTGATAGTGTGCATAATTTCAAACTTGCATCTTGGTTCATATAAAGCAAGGTATCTAGGGTACAGCTCAATGAATACTTTTCAAGTGGCAACTACAATTTGGCCAACACTGGCTGTAGTTCGATATATACTCTCGAAAACCACCTCCGCTCACTAGATAAGTATAGCTGATATCAATAACTCTTCGAGGTCCAGGTCGAGAATGGCACGCGAATATTGCCATTCTTTTACTGTAATGTTCTGGACTGTGTCCGATATCTTCTTTGTCAAGGAGCCTATGTAGATGATTTTTTTTACATTGCATGACATGAATACAATTCCAATAGACAAAGAGTATATGTGGAAATGCGTACATTGGATTGGTGGTGAGGTTTCAGGTACCCAGCCAACAGCAATTGCATAATGTTTGACAGAAATTGAGATTAACCCATGATAGGAAACAATTCCACCTGGCGAGACTGTGGTTCCAATTATTGGGTTATTGGATCAAACTCATCTTACCAACTTCTCTGGTGGCAAGAGGGCATGGCCAGTGTACATCATAGCTGGAAATTATCCATGGACTGTACGTAACCAACCAGGATTGATGGCTGTTCTGCTTCTAGCGCTATTGTCCGTCCCGCCTAAGCTCCCACTGACTTCTTCCACAAATCAACTACCGAGACAAACCAATACCAACACTGTACAAGCTGTATTCAAGCTCCTATTCGAGCCATTGCAAGTGGATGCACTAACTGGTATGACAATTGACTGTGCAAATGCAAAAATACGGACATGTTTCACTATCCTCATGGCGTGGATTGTGGACCTTATGGAAAACATTGCAGTACGTGGGGTAAAATCCAATACCTGTCCTGAAGGTGAGATCTATGTGCATATATCAGAATCCAATACTGGGGTGAGGTACATAGTAAGTGATTATGGGAGATATAAGCGCCAGGAACAAGAAGTTTAGAAGTGCTCGTAGAAGTACACATCGGATAACATCCACACCAAGTTTGATGGTCTCGGTATCAAGATGAGGCGTAATTTTTTTGATGGACTACTACACATTTTACTCACCGGGCTGTACCAGCCAGATCTGCTCCACACTGTTTATCACGAAATATTCAAGTACATGATGGATTAGGTTCCGGCATTTCTCAACAAACAGGCAAGGCTGGAGGCATTGGATGATGCCTGGAAGACTTTACCTCTGGACAAGGGATTCTTTATACCCAGCAAAGCATGCCGCGAGGTTACTCAGTTGCAAGGAAAGGAGATGAGAAGCTTGGGGCATTGTCTTTTAAGAGTTCTGGCTGTGGCCTTGAGAGGGCCTGATAGTACACAACACCTAGCCTTCAAACGTGCACTTTCTTGCGTCTGTTCATTACTCAATTTCAGTCTGATAGCACAATACCGCAGCCATACACACGAGACAGTGGATTATATGGATCAATATCTTAATCTGTTTCACTCGAAGAAAGATATCTTCTTGGAATTTAGAATGTCTAAGCGGACATGGGTAAATGGTCAAGACCAGTGAATGAAGTAATGAGATCGGAGCACGCTGGTAGATTAATTTGTAGTTAGATCCAAGTGGTCCCATGTCCAGGCACAGTACTGGGAAGAAGAAAATAAACAACACATGGAATTAATATAAGCTGAGTCTCATTTCAACTTCATTAAGATGCATCTAGTTCGTCACTTTTGTGAACCTATATACCAGTTTCGCAGCAATCCACAGTATTCTACTGCATTTGGCGAGTTAGTGCATAAGGAGCAGATAAAAAACTGATGGGGAGGTTCGAATAAAAATAACACTACCTGGCAGATGGTCAAGAGTTACAGTCAATACCACGCATTGCGAAAGAGAATTTAGAACCTAGATGTTGTGCAATGTTCTAGAGCTGAGATTCCTGCAGATATCATAAATCTTTTAGACAAAATGAGTAATGAATCCCTGCAACCAATAAACTATCAGGTCCTCAAGGGTTGTTTTAGTGATATTACCCACCTCCGTGATTTGTACAAAGTATTGGGCATCTTGAGCGATAATATGAGTGTTGAATTGGTTTGATATAGCCGGCAGAGCCTGTCCTTTGAGCTCCACTTGCCTGCAGATCTCGGAATACTTTGAGACCTCCCAATTGAACAATTGACACAACTGCAAATCCCAGTTCTCGAGTTCCAGGAAACCAAGGTTTACAATATCCACCAGGCATGGTGTATGGGCAACGAGCTCTTCCGAAAGTAAGCAAGTCTCAACATCTAGATTTGGATACAGATTGGTGGCGAGCAAATATATGGTGCACTATGGGGCCATCTGCCCACAAAACTCGTTGTACTCTTCAACCTCCATGACTACTAGTACCAAGATAGAGTCTACCATCTGCCAGGTGTTCAAGTGTTGAATGCACTGAACTGTGAATACCTATCACAGTTACATGATCTTGTTACAGTAGAGCTGCCGAAAAAACTGGATTTGCAGAGGTTTACGGTAGTAACCATGAACACTATCCTAGGCCTGGCCCACCTAATCCCCAAGTCAGATGAGCGATGGCTAGTCGACAGTTGGATAGATTTAAAGATGTTCAATGAGATTTATTAAAAAATCACCAGATAAAACTACACCTCCTCAACGAACCTAGATGTTACACTTCGGGGGCTATAGTTAAGCACGGAATAAAGTTCAATGGTGCAAGTAAAAAAAGAGGTGATTTCACCTGATATCACAGCTCCCACATTAAGCAACAGTGTTGGATGAAATCTCAGCAATTATATGGTTGTTAGAATTGCTTATATCTCGACCCCAATACCGGAGCGAGACGAAGATAACAAGGGGCATAGCATCTATTGGGCTGTAGGGATTACATAGAAATAATAGAAGAAAGATATTTAAACTCAAGTATGGGGGATCGAGATTTTAAGTAGACAATTAGTGAAGTAGTGATATCAAGAACGATGAGTACCAGTGTAGATACTAGCTCTCAGGGATATCTGAGCAGCTATCAACAGCAATCTCTACATGACCCTTCATGGCATGGACATCAGATGTCAAGAGAACCTCACAGAAAACCACTGGCAGACAAAATCAATTTGGTGTCGTCTTGTTGTAACCTCATGCGGATGTGGGAACAATCATGAGATGTCAAAAAGTGATTGAGAGGGGAGGCCGAGATAGTTATATTGAAGCGGGAAAGCGGGAAAGTGGGTGTGTCGGACAGCATAACAGAATCTACTTGCAGAACAAGACGCAGTGCAACTAAGATCAGCAACTCGTAGCGCCCTCCAGAGAGTAAAGGACACAAGCAAAGTGTGAGAACGTAGGTACTAGCGAACTTGTAGGGGGTTCTACTATGACCGGGCACAAGTGCAGGGGGCACACATGACGCGATCAGGACATCTGAGTAACATGGTAGTGAGGGCCCAAAGGTATCAAGTGTAAAGAAACAAAGGGTGGAAACACAGGACGCACATGAAGAGTGAGGGGTTACGATGCAGCCGGAGACGCTCAGGACGTGGAGGATACAGATGGTACATAACGTGTGTCTGGATGCCGGGCCGACCCATCCGACTCAGGTTAAACCTTCGCTGATGTAACAATAATAAAGGTCATGACAATGATAAAGAGTCTAAAGGTGTGTTATATTCGTTATCGTAATAATTAGGAAAAGGACTTATAATTCAATCTACTTTTATTTAAACTCGTACCACCAATACTAGCATACAATGAGTACCTGCTGGTACAGGTATTCTGCTAACTAGTATACCACTAATCCTAAGCTAAATAAGTCTATCACCAGATACCTACCATCTCTGAGTCATGCCTGTATGAGCACAAATTACATGAACATCAAACAATCCCGCACCCACCCCACTAGAGGTCAGTAGCCCTTCTAGTATGAAGCCAACCGACACTTAGTATAGACAATGCTGAGCAAAAGACCAACCCGACCAGGCTCCAAGATCCAAAACATAAAAGCACTAGTAACTGACCAAGAAGGTCAATGGGGCCTATCTCCCACCTGTGGTGTCTTGCCTCCTCCAGCCATACCGAGAACTAAATCAAAGAAACCAAACAAATACAACAAAGCCCAGCAGGTTAGACACAAACAGGTCCAACCAGGTGGTCGTAACACACTATCTACATTGGTGGCCATCAGTCCACCTGTCAGTTAGGGAGGTTTGCAGCATTTAGCGGCCACACCTAACAGTGCAAGTCAGACTAGAAATACTTAATTGGACCTCTCGCAACCTGACGCAAGCCCAACTGGTACTCACAGGTTCCTCTCCCCCCCTAATCAGTCTTCTCCAAGCCTCATACACCAGATACTACAGAGTCCATCAAGCCCACTCAGTTCTTCAGACAGATCAGCTGTCCGAGAGCCATAAGGCAGCCAATACCTAGCCCCATCAGGTAATTACTAGTCTTGGCCACACTAACAGAGCCCGAATCTGTAATAATCCCCTTTTAGATAGTTAGTTCTTGGCGACGGGGAACGATACTTATCTTTTCTGTCTCCTTCTTTCTTTGTCTTACGATAGCTCTAGGCTTCTACCAACGTCACCCATAGTACAAGACCTTTGTCTTCTATCGGAAATGCCTATCGTAAGCTTTCTCTAACTTGTCTTTGTGACAAGCGCTTCTTGTCGTAATGATATTGTTGCAATATAGATAAAGATCGTAAAGGTGTTTTATATTCGTTAAGTAATAAGTAGGAAAAGTACTTAGAACAAAGCTTGAAGAACCTATCTTCCTCGGACACATCGGCGTCCTTATATAGTATTCTTCCCGCCTGTAGTCATGTGACCTAAAGTGGTCACATGTGCGAAACCAAATCATAACAAACTAATCATATGACCAAAGTGATCACATGCTCAAAACCCATAACCTTATAGTGAGGTCATGTACAAAAACCCATAAACCAATCATAACGCAATAAACATGTCATATGACTCGACTGAGTCATATGCGCTAAACCCATGACCTCATGATGAGGTCATGTGCAAAACATAAATCATATGCGCAAGGTTTACCCGCAAGGCATACTCGCAAGGCATACTTGTCAGGTGCACGTCCCATGACTCATACTTGAGCCATGTGCAAAAGCATCACAAATCCCACACATAACAAATCATATGACCCTAATGAGTCATATTTGTGAAACAACAATGTACCTGTGACTCATAACTATGCGTCACATGGAAACCCTTTCCTTGCTAAGCCACATTCATGACATTGGCTCCCCTCCACATAAGCCTGAGTCCCCTCAGACCTTTTCTCCCAGTTTCAATAGTTCCCGTCTGGCCGAGCGCATGGTACTTCTCTGCTTGTGGAACCTTTCGTCTGCCGTCCTCCATCTGAACCTTACCAATTTCAGAGTCAGATTCACCATCTCGATGGTGTGCCGCTGAGTATCGTTCTGCTGTTTAAGCTCTGCGATTGTTTTGTTGTTTGCCGAAATTGTGGCCTCAGCTTGGCTTAGTTGTTCTCGGAGTCCCCGGATCTGCCTGTGTAGGCTCCTGACATCGGGTTCCGTGTCTGCGCAGGAGTTTTGGGCCCCCCCTTTCCTGGACCGCCTCCTCGCGGCCCATGCCTTTCTGCCATCTTCTCCTTCCAACTCTTTTCTGCTTCCATCCTTCTGCGGGTAGAATCCTGCAGATATTTTCTGTGCCCTGTGCATTCTGCACCCATTTCTGAAGCATTGTTGCCAATGCTTCAGAACGTGGTCTGGGCATGGGCCACGCTTTCGACATTCCCTGGGGAACCATCCCGATCCTTCTTTGTCGCCAAAGTGAATTTGGCAACCGTCATCGTAGCATACCGTCCATGACATGGCGTTATGCTATGCTTGTCTTTCCCTTTCCTTGAGTTCTTCGTCGGTTGGCCCCATGAATGAGTATTCAGGGCTGGTGGGTGTAGTTTGGCGGGGGCTATCGCCCCCACCCTCGTGTTGCTGCAATGGCGCGGGAGTCTTTCCCTCGCCTTTGTCTTGGTTGAACGTGATCGACACCTGGGCCGGGCTTGCCTGGGTATCATTGGTGGAAGGTTGAGATGGCATCTTGTGCGTTTTCGAAGTTGTGTGCAAAGTACCAAGTTTTATCGTGTTCAGGAGAATATCCTGTCCACTTGGCTCTGTATTGGAGGTGACCGTGGAAGAAGTGGGAATCAACTATTTCGTCAAGCTCGTATTCTAGTTCTCTATCGAGTTCGATTGGAGGGGGAGGAATAAGTGTTTGGGAAGGAAACTTATTGTTGTTGTGTAATTCGAGGTGTGAGATGTGGAATGTATTATGTATTCGCATTGAGGGGGGAAGGTCGAGTTTATAAGCTTGGCTGCCCACTTTTTCCAATATCCTGAAGGGTCCGATTTTCTTGTATTCCACTTTCTTTGATGGTCATGTCGTATGGATATTGCGTGGTATTAGCCATACCATATCTCCTGGTTGTATGTTCGGATCCGGTCTTCGGTGCTTATCGTATTGTTCTTTTTGCCGTTCTTTTGCTTGACTCATCTCGTATTGTAAGGTTTCGTGTAGTTTTCCCATATCAGCTTTCTCTGGTATCACGTCATTAATTGTATGATATATGGTCTGACTTTGTGGATGTTGTCCATAATTCGCAAAGAATGGTGTTGTGGCGATCGTTTCTTGCTTTCCATTATTGTATGCGAATTCGGCCATTGATAACAGCTTGTACCAATTATCTTGTTGATAGTTGACGTAAGCTCTCAAATATTGTTCGAGTATTGTATTTACTCATTCTGTTTGTCCGTCCGTTTGTGGGTGGAACACTGTGCTCATTCTGTTTTGTATTCCCATTTCTCCGGTTACTTTTTTCCATAGTCCCGATGTGAATAGTGTTCCTCAATCGGTGATGATATTCTTGGGTAGGCCATGAAGTCGGAAGACCTCTCTGAAGAAGGTTTGTATAAAATCTCTCATGTTGATATCTTTTCTAACCGGAATGAAATGGATCATTTTGGTCAGGGGGTCCACCACGACCAGGATGCTATAGCAATTTTCCGATGCTGGTAGGTCCGTGATGAAATCCATAGTAATTGTTTCCCATGGTTGTTTGGGAACTTCGTTTGATTTTAGTAGTCCGTTTAGTGCGTGTTTAGCCGTTTTCGTTCTTGGGCATATGTAGCAGTTTTTGACATATTGTTTGACGTCTTCTCACAGTACTGGCCAATAGAATTACCTCGTGATGAATTCCGTGGTTTTAGCCATTCCTCCGTGTCCTGCCGTTCGGATATCATGGTGTTGTCGTATGATGTCTGTCCTTATCTCCTCTTCTTGCAGGATCCATTGTTTTCCATCGTACCATATATTTCCGTCCTTCTATTGGTATAACCCCAGTGCAATTCCTTTTATCTCCTTTTTTCCTTCTTCCAAGGCTTCTGTTATTGCCTGGATTGTCTTGTCTTTCTCGTTTGCATTCTCAATTCCTCTTTCCTCCTTTGATGTGAATTGGATAACTTCCGTTACCTCGAAGTAGGTTTTTGGTAATAGGGTTCGTGTTTTTTGTCTAATTCTTTCGTCTTCTTTTGTTTGTGGTTTGTCGCTTGCAATCCTCGTGAGAGCATCAGGCTTTCCGGTCTCTTTTCCTGATCGGTATTCAATTTTGAACTTGTATTTGCTGAGGTGTTCCATCCATCTTATCTGGCGGTCGTTCAGTTCTTTTATGGTCATGAATGGGACCAGGTTCTTGTGGTCAGTTAGAACTCAGACTGGATAGTCGTTGTTCGAAACGTATCTCCCCCATTCTTTTAATGCTTGAACTATCGCTAATAGTTCTTTGTTTGTAACATCGTAGTTGCACTCTGCAGTAGTCATTGTCTTGAATCGGTAAGACACTGGACTCCATTTTCCATCATCGTATTGTTGCGATAGTATGCCTGAGCATACGTATTTTGAGGCATCCGTTTCGATCATTGTCTTTCGGTTTGGGTTGAAATGAACCAGTATGGGTGCCAATGTTAGATGCGTTCTTATTGCATCATATGCTTTTTGTTCGTTTTCTCCCCATTCCGACTTCTTGTCTTTCTTTGTAAGGTTGTAGAGTGGTTTTGCAAGCCTGCTAAATCCCTCTATGAACCTTCAATAAAAGTTGCGGAACCCCATAAAGCATTGAACATCTGTCTTGTTGTTTGGTTTAGCCCAATCCCATATGGCTGCTGTTTTAACAGGGTCGACCTTGACCCCACTTCGATTGATGATAAATCCAAGGTATTCTGTTTCTTCCTTATGGAATTCGCATTTTGTTGGTTTGATCTTCATTCCTGATCCTTGTATTGCCGCCATGAGATTGCTGATATCTTTTTGGTGTTGTTATATGTTTTCCGAATATATGAGTACATCATCCAAGTATATGATGCAACATATGTCGAGGTACTTATTAAGTACCTTGTTGATCCATCTCTGGAATGCAGCCGGTGTGTTGGTTAGCCCGATGGGCATAACCAAGTATTCGAACATTCCATATCTTGAGGCGAATGTAGTCTTCCATTCGTCTCCTGCCTTGATGCGTATATTGTGGTATGCGTCTTTGATGTCGAGTTTAGTGAAGTATTTTGCTGATCGTAGTCTGTCCAGTGCTTCCCCAATCAAGGGTAGTGGATATCGGTCTTTCTTGGTAACCGAATTGAGGGCTCTGTAGTCCACGCAGAGTCTCATTTTTCCGTCATTCTTTTTGAAGAATAGTATTGGAGATCCTCCTGACGCGAAAGAGTCTCGGATCCATCCTCTTTTTTGGTTTTGCTCGATATATTTCCTAAGTTCTACGAGCTCTGCTTCCCCTAGGGGGTATAACTTCTTATAGGGAATCTCTTTTGTCTTTCCCGTTTTTTCGTCTTTGTCCAGCTGAATTTCGTGGTCGATTCC
The DNA here is from genome assembly GCF_000151645.1 of Tuber melanosporum. Taxonomy (NCBI): domain Eukaryota; kingdom Fungi; phylum Ascomycota; class Pezizomycetes; order Pezizales; family Tuberaceae; genus Tuber; species Tuber melanosporum. Next base: position 192,733 of record NW_003298864.1, on the reverse strand, counting down.
TGGTCTTCAAGGTGGTAGCTCTGTAGTTTCCTCTTCTTGGAATAGATTTGTGAATTGGTGATATTCTTTTGGAACCAATTCTTTCCATCCTTTTTTGCTTTGGTATTTCTTGTCCTGGATTGCTAGCTCTGTGCTGATGTTGATTTTTGCTATAACCGCTGTTTCGTCTTCGTATGTCCATTTGAGAATTCCCGTTCTATCTCCTCTTCGATAATATCGTCCAAAGGCTTGTGCTGTGATCTCTTTGATCTCAATTCTTTTTGTTGTATTAAGCTGGTTTTGGTCCGTACTTCCAAATCCCTAGTTTCCTCTTATGGTTTCTTCCAGTTGATCTACTTCATGCAGATCCTCTTTGTTGATTTTTTCAATTATCAACTGTGCGATTCGATCGCCTTTCTGGACGTGGTAGTCGTCTCATGCTAGGTTGGCCATGACCACTTTGATTTCACCAGTATAGTCGACATTGATCACCCCTGGCATGGTCATCAGTCGGTGTTTGCCTGCTAGACCACTGCGGGGTGCTATTTGTCCAAAGGTGCCCTCTGAGAGTCCAATGGCTATTCCTGTTGCTATCATCACCTGCCCGTTGGCAGGTATCTTGATTCCTTCATTGGCATATAGGTCGTGTCCTGCTGCCCCTTTGGAACCCTTGGTAGGCACTTTTGCCTCTTGGTCCAGCCTTTGTATCCGGACTCTCTTGTCTTACCGCATCTCGGCGAACTTTGCATGCCAGGTTTCTTCTTCCGCGTCTCGTATCGGTGTTGAGTAGACCACAGGGGAACTGTTGAGACATCGTGTCGCACATATTTCGCTTGTAAAGGTCATCTTATTCTCGTTCCAATCGATCGTTGGATTATGCTTCCGTAACCATGACATCCCTAGGACTATCTCATGGTTTTTCAGATCTGCCACTTGAAATGTTGCCGTTTCCCTATGGCTGTCAATGTCCATAGGTACTGTCGCTGTATGGGTTATAGAACCCATTGCGCTTGGTTTTCCATCCGCTAAGTAGACTTGTCTTGCTTTCTTTGCTTATTTGGTGTGGAGGCCGTATTTGTCGCATATTTCTTTGTCAATGAAGTCTTCAGTGGCCTCCGAGTCGAGCATTGCATATATTGTTGTTTCTTCGCTTTCTCCGTTGTATACCTTTGTTTTAATCATCATGTGATCTCCATCTTCTTCTCCTCTTTGCGTGTGTGGTGCAGTGTAGTAGTTCGCTAATTTGATAGGTTTTCCAGGTCTACATCTTCGGTCTCCTAGACCACCATTTACTGGGGACCCTCTTCGTTTTCCGCCGGTGAATCCTCTGCTATCATTTCGCGGATATTGCTCGTTTTCTGATTTTGGAAACGATTATTTCCCATAGCTCTGTTTCCCTGGTATCCATTGTCCGGTTGGCTTCTGCATTCTCGTATCCTATGCCCTGCTTTTCCACACCTTAGGCATAGTTTCCCATTCATCCTTCTGCCGTATTCTTCCTTAGACAGATTTAGAGCAGGTCCTGCTCTTGACTTGTCTTATTCTATTGGTTCGCCTGGTGGTAATGCTCGACTTTCTCCTCGAGGTGCTTGCGGTTTGAAGGTCCCGTCCCCATTCCCGCATGATTGGACCACTCTGTGCACTATAGTATTTTCCGAATTGCTCCGAACCATGTTTAATTTGCTTTCTTTGTCAATTGCCCATCTTGAAAATCGTTCAGCTGTCATATAGCGCAGGTCAGAGATTCCCCATGCCTCTCGGAGTCTCTCACTGCAGTTTCTCAGGAGGATGATCTAGAGAGTCGCATCATCAAACTCGGCCTCGTATTCCAATAGTCGACATTCATTCCAATATGCTGAGAACGCTTGTTTTCCTTGCTGGAGCTTTTCTAGCTTTCCTCTTGCTGTTTCTTTGGCGTTGGGATCTCCAAATTGTTCAAAGAGTGTCGCCTTGAACTCTTCGTATGTGACCCATTCCCCCTGCTTTCTTCCATCTTGGAAAGGTATGATCCATTGCCCCGCAAGTCCTCTGAGCAGGGATTCCACATATGGAATCTTGATTTCGTCGCGCAGATCTCCATATCCCTTAACAGCAAAATATCCTTCGCATTGTGCTAAGAATATTTGTAGCTTATCTTCAGCTCCTTCGTATGTGTCGGGTTCCTTTGCTTTTGGTCGTTGGACATTTCCCTGCCCTGTATTTCGCGTGGCTGCGAGAAATGCCTGAAACTCATTTTCAGTCATTTCAAGTATGCTGGTTCCTGGTACCGGAGCAGCTGGGGCCGGTGGCTTGGGTACTGCGGATCCCAACATTCTCTCTGGTCGTGGAGTTCCAGCTGGAGAGCTATCGACTGGTGATCCTTTCTCTGGAGTTACTGGGCTTGCTGCTTACGAGGGTTCTGCTGAGACGTGATCTAGGGCATCGCTGAATCCTCCTAGATTAAGACTTTGATCATCGAGGTCAATATCCCCTTCCCTATCTGGGTTGAAGGATGCCGTCTTGTATACTTTGGCGTCGCACTAGGTGACGCTTTGTAATGTAATGATCCCATTTTAGATAGTTAGTTCTTGGCGACGGGGAACGATACTTATCTTTTCTGTCTCCTTCTTTCGTTGTCTTACAATAGCTCTAGGCCTCTACCAACGTTATCGATAGTACAAGACCTTTGTCTTCAATCGGAAACACCTATCGTAAGCTTTCTCTAACTCGTCTTCGCGATAAGCGCTTCTTGTCGTAATGATATTGTTGCAATAAAGATAAAGATCGTAAAGGTGTTTTATATTTGTTAAAGTAATAAGTAGGAAAAGTACTTAGAAGTCAATCTAATTTTATTTAAACTCGTACCGCCAACACTGGCATATGACGAGCCCCCGCCGGCACAGGGATACCGCTAACCGGTATACCACTAATCCTATGCTAACTAAGTCTACGGTCCCGCACCTACCATCCCCGAGTCATGCCCGCACGGAAACTAATTACAAGACCATCAAATAACCCAGCGCCCTACCCGGTCCGAGTCCGTAGCCCCTCTGGTCTGAAGCCAACCAGCACCAAGCGTAGCCGAAGCCGAGCAAGAGACCGACCCAACCAGGTTCCTCGTCCAACAAAATCAAAACCACTACCACTCAGTCTAAATACCGTCCCGCAACACCTCCACCACAGTAGGAAACCAACAACAAACTAAACCAAATATAAACTACAGGCGACACAATGGCAGAGAGGAGGTGACCAACATGGCCACCTCTCGCATCTGCATGCCAGGCCGTCGACCCTATAAACCCACTTTGCCAAGTGCCTCCGAGGAGCGTAATGGTGAGGAGGACCTGTACCCGCTGCCTGTCCCCCAACACAAACACATAAACAAAAGAAATACATAGTGGTGGTGACAGACCGAAATAGTCAGTGGGGCCTATCTCCCACCCGTGGTGCCTTGCCCCTGCCAGCCATGCCCATTGCCAAACCAAAGAAACCAAACAAACTTCCACAACACCCAGCACACAGAACCCAAACAAGTCCAACCAGGTGGTCGCAATCCACTATCCGCACAGGTGGCCATCAGTCCAGCAGTCCACCGGGAAGCTTTACAGCACTCAGCAGCTTCGCCCAGCAGCCCAAACCAGTCCGGAAATACTTAATTAGACATCGCCCAACCTGACGCATGTCCGACCGGCGCTCGCAGGTGCCTTTCCCCCCCCAATCAGCCCCCCTCAAGCCCTACATACCAGATGCCATAGAGCCCATCCAGCCCCCCCAGCCCCGAAGACAGAACAACCATCCGATGGCCACAGGACAGCTTATACCCAGCCCCGCCCGGCAGCCATTGATCTTGGCCACACAAAGAGAGCCCCCACCCCCAGCACCGTATAGCCGAGGGGAGCCCACCAGCCATAGCCGCGAGCCACAAAGGAGGCAGCACCAACACCCGAAGGCACGGGCACCAGCCACACCATCCAACCCAGCCGAACCGAAATCCAACCGAGTCGGGAAAGAGTAAGCAGAGCCAGCCAAAGCCAGCCCCACAGGTCCGGCAACAGGCACGGACCGAACAGCGGGCAAAAGGCATCCCCAACTGACGCGACAAGAAGGGAGAGGGCGAACGAACAGAAGCAGACAAACAGGAGGTAGGCCCCACTTGCAATGGGTGAAGCCGCCAACCACAGACCACAACCGAACCACCCGAATGCACAGACAACGCGAGTGTCCGGAAGCCAATCGTCCCACACCACCCCAGGTAGCAACAACTACCATACCAGGGGGTAAGATTTTTTCAGGGTCAAAGCCATCCCCACAGGTGCGAGGAGGAGATGCCTGACTGAATCGCCGTAAATGCCGCAAGGACAAAAACTCCAAGGGAACAGCGATAAACAACATCGTAAGATCCCAACCATAGAAACATGTAGTAACGAGGAGGGGGGGGCCGGCGAGGCCCCCTACCTAGTGGGTTGATGCGGCCGATACAACGTGTTGATACTTGGGAAGGTCATCACTCTAACTCAAGGGCGTTTTGTATCGTGAGAACTAAGGACTCCGTTAAAACCCAATAAAAGACATGAGCTGGCCCAAAGAACGACACGGGTGATCCCCCCAAACACAATGTTCAATCCCCCCAATCGAACGCGAAACCTGCGTGTAGACAATAGACAGGAAGCCGTAAACATTTTACTGAAAGGGGCTCGGAAGCGACCGTGATGAGTGCTCGAAGTGCTAGTATCGTGAGATAACCAACCCAACTAAATGAGATGCAAACAAGTTATCCGCCACGCAACCCCTAACAGACCTCAACACCAAAGACCCCAGGAACTACTGAGCAAACTCAGATATCTCCCCCAGAATCCAAGGCATCAAGGCCCATCATGATGGCGAAAGAAACGCTCGGGGCGAAGCTACGGCAAGGACGAGGAAAGGTACTTAGAACAAAGCGTGAAGAACCTATCTTCCTCGGCCGCATCGGCCTCCTTATATTGTATTCTTCCCGCCTGTAGTCATGTGACCTAAAGTGGTCACATGTGCGAAACCAAATCATAACAAACTAATCATATGACCAAAGTGATCACATGCTCAAAACCCATGACCTTATGGTGAGGTCATGTACAAAAACCCATAAACCAATCATAACGCAATAAACAAGTCATATGACTTGACTGAGTCATATGCGCTAAACCCATGACCTTATGATGAGGTCATGTGCAAAACATAAATCATATGCGCAAGGCTTACCAGCAAGGCATACTCGCAAGGCATACTTGTCAGGCGCACGTCCCATGACTCATACTTGAGCCATGTGCGAAAGCATCACAAATCCCACACATAACAAATCATATAACCCTAATGAGTCATATGTGTGAAACAACAACGTACCTGTGACTCATAACTATACGTCACGTGGAAACCCTTTCCTTGCTAATCCACATTCGTGACAGAATCCCTAATACTGTATTGCCAAGTGGGGCCCACCAGTCACAGCCAGGAGCTATGAAGGAGGCAGTACCAATACTGGAAGGTACCAACACCAGCTACACCATCCAACCCAGCTGATCCGAAGTCCAACAATATTAGGAAAGAGTTAAAAGAGCCAGCAGAATCCAGCCCCACAGGTCTGGCAACAGGCACTAACCAAAGAAAGGGTAACAGGTGCCCCCAACCGATATGACAGGAAGTGGAATGGAGATGGAACCAAATTTGAAACACGTAATCTAGGCCCTCTTTGTAATTGGTAAAGCTGCCAACCACTATACACAACTGAATCACCCAATCACACAGACAACACGAGTGTTAGAAAGCCTATCCTCTCACACAACCTCATGTACCAGCAATAGCCACCCAGAGGGTACAATATTACAGGGTCAATGACATCTCCACTGAAGGCAGGAGGTGATACCCGACTAAACCACTGTAAATACCACCCGGAGAAAGCTACAAGTGAACAGTAATAAACAACATCTTATGATTGCGACTGTAGAAACATATAGTAATAAGCAGGGGCTGGGCTGGTATGTCCCTGCCGAGTAAGCAATGATATGGCAGGTATGACTAGTTGAAACTTGTGAAGGTCATAAGGCTACCCCGAAGGTGTTTTTGCATCGTGAGATCTAAAGACTTTATTAAAACCAGACAAATATGAACTGGCCCAAAGAACTAAGCCAGTGATCTCCACAAAGGGAATGTTCAATCCCCCGGATTGAACGCCAAAGGTGCGTGCTGATGATGGACAGAAAGGCGAAAACGTTTTACTCACAGGGGCTCAGAAGCAAGCATGATCTAGTGCGCAAAGAGTAGTATCAAGAGATAATAAGTAAAGCGATGAAACGGTACAAACAAGTAATAGGCCATACAATGCAAACCGATCTTAACATGAAAAATTCCAAAAACAGTTAGGCGAACTCGGATATCTCACCCAGAATCCACAGCTTCAAAGTCAATCGAGGGTGTGACAGGAACGCTATGAGGTGAAGCAACAGCTAGGGCAATGAAACATTCTTAGAACAATGTATGAAGAACCTATCCTCCTTGGCTGGACCACACTTCTTATATAGTCTTCTTCCTGCTCCAAGTCATGAAACCCAAAGTGGTCACATGTGGGAAACCAAATCATAACAAATAAATCATAAGACTAAAATGGTCCTAGGCTCAAAACCCATGACCTCATAGCAAGGTTAAGTGCGAAAACTCATAAACCTATCATAACACAATAAACAAGTCCTATGACCCAAAGTAGTCACATACGCGAACCCCATAACCTCATAATAAGGTGATGTGCCAAACAGAAACCATAAGAGCAAGGCATACAAGCAAGGCATACCTGCAAGGCACACTGGCCAGGCACATATCCCATGACTCATACTCGAACCATGTGCAAAACATAATAAATAATAATATAACCAGTCATATGACCTAAATGAGTCATACACGCGAAATAATAACATACCTATGACTCATAATCATATGTCATGTGAAATTCCTTTCCTCGCCAAGCCACATTCGTGATATTAGCTTAACTTCCTCTAAGCTTGAGTCGTATCAGGCTTGTTCTCCAAGCTTCACTAGTTCCCGTCCCTCCGCTCGCTTGAACCTCCAAAGGCAAGCGAACCTATTGTCAGCTGTCTGCCATCCTATTCTCACCGACTCCAAGGTGACATTTATCTTTTCCATTGTGTCCTACCTCTTGTCGTTCAGCAGTCTTAGCTCCGCGATCGTTTTTTCTTCTGCTGAAATTGCATCCTAGGCCTGGACAAGTTATTTCCAGAGTCCTGGGATCTGCCGATGGAGGCTCCTGAAGTACCGTTCCATATCCAGCGTAGAGCTTTGGACCCCTCCCTCCGCGGGCCATGTACTCATAGCCTCAGCCTTTCTCATATCCTTTCCTTCCATTACTTTCTTGCTTCCATCCTTCTCCAGCTAGTATCCAGCAGAGATTTCCTTCGCCTTATACATCCAGCACCCGTTTTTGAATCAATATTGCCAGTGCTTCAGGGCATAGTCCGGACATGGACCAGGCTTTCAGTATTCTTATGGGAACTATCCTGAGCCCTTCTTGTTACCCAAATGCGTTTGACATCCGTCATTACAGGATACCATCTATGATGTGGCGTTATACGGTGCTTGTTTTTCCCTTGCTTTGAGTCCATCGTTGGTCGGCTCCATCAATCCGTAATTGGCACTTGTCGATGTACTGTGTCGGTAGCTATCGCCCTAGTCTTCAAGTACTTGCAAAGGTCCGGAAGTGTTTCCCTCGCCATTGTTTTGGTTGAACGTGATCGTCACCTGCACTAGGCTTGCCTGCATATTGTTGGTAGAAGGCTCAGAGGGCATCCTCTAGGTTTTTAAAGTTTTGTATATAATAACAAGGTTTATTATCTTTAGGTGAATATCTAGTCTACTTGGCTACATATTGTAGGTGACCATACAAGAAGCGGGAATTGACTATCTAGTTGAGTTTGTATTCTAGTTTTCAGTCAAGTTTGATTGAATGAGAAGGTGTAATTATTTGTAAGAGGAACATGTTGTTATTGTGTAATTTGAGGAGCGAGTTGTGAAATGTGTTGTGTATTCACATCGAGGTGGGAAGGTCGAACTTATCAGGAAGGTTGCCTCCTTGGTCCAGTATCCAAAATGGTCTAATTTTCCTATAGTCCAATTTCTTTTATTGTAACATCATATGAATATTGGGTGGTATGAGCTACTACATATCTCAGGATTGTACGTTCAGATCTAGTCTTTGGTGCTTATCTTATTGTTATTTTTGCCATTGTTATGCCTGACTCATTTCAGATTGTAATATCTCGTGTAGTTTTCCCATGTCTGTTTTATCTGGTATTAAGCAGTTAATTGTATCATTTATGGCCTGACGTGGTGGATGTTGGCCGTAATTTGTAAAGACAGGCATTGTGCCTATCGGTTCTTGTTTTCTCTTGTTGAATGAGAACTCGGCTATTGTTAACAACTTATTCTAATCATCCAGTTGATAATTTATGGAGGCCCGTAATTATTGTTTGAGTATTGAATTTACCCATTCTATTTGTCTCTTAGTTTACGGGTGAAACACAATGCTCAGCCTATTTTGTATCTGCATTTCTCCAGTTACTATTTTCTATAATCCTAAAGTGCATAATGTTCCTTGATTTATAATAATATACTTGAGGAGGCCATGCAATAGGAAGAGGTCTCAGAAGAATATTTGTAAAATCCCTCATATCCATATTCTTTGTGACTGGAATAAAATGACTCATTTTGGTCAGGCTATCTACTACGACCAGGATGCTATCATATTCTTCTGATAAATATAAGTGCATGATAAAATCTATAGTAATTGGTTCTCAAGGTTGTTCAGGAACTTCCTTCGGTTTTCGTAGTCCATAACATGTGTGTTTAGCCCTTTTTGTCCTTTATCTTATGTCGCAATTTTTGACATATCTTTTGAGCTCTTCATACAGTCTTGGCCAATAGAATGACCTCCTGATAAATTCCTTGGTTTTAGCCTTCCCTTAATGTAGAGCTATTGGGATGTCATAATGTTGGCATATGATGTTCATCCTTATCTTTTCTTCTTCTGGGATCCATTGTTTTCTGTCATGCCATATATTTCTATTTTTCTATTGAGATAAACCCAGGGCAATCTCTTTCATCTCTTGTTTTCCTTCCTCCAATGCTTATCTTATTGTCCGAATTGTTTTGTCTTCTTCATTTGCTTTCTTCATTTCTTTTTCCTTATCTGAGGTGAATTCGATAATTTCCATTACCACGAAGCGAGCTTTTAGCAATAGCATTCATATTTTCTGTTTGATTTTTTCATCATCTTTTGTTTGTGGTTTGTCACTTACAATCCTTGTGAGAGTATCTGGCTTCCGACTTTCTTTTCCTGGTTGGTATTCAATCTTGAAGTTGTATTTACGGAGCTCTTCTATCTATCTTATCTGACGATCGTTCAATTACTTCTTGCTCATTGCAGAGACCAAATTCTTGTAACTGGTGAAAACTGGGACTGGATGGTTGTTGTTCAGGACGTATTTCCTCTATTCCTGTAATGCCTGAACTATCGCCAATAGTACTTTATTCGCAACATTGTAATTACATTCTGTGGGGGTCCTTGTCTTGGACTGATAAGATACTCACCTACATTTTCCATCTCTGCATTGTTGCTACAGTATGCCTGAGCATTCATACTTTACTGGATCTGTTTCAATAATCATCCTTCGGCTTGGGTCGAAATGCACCAGTGTTGGTGCCGATGTCAGATGTGTCCTGATGGTATTGCATGCTTGTTGTTCCGTTTCTCCTAATTCCTATTTCTTGTCTGTTTTGGTTAGGTTTTACAGTGGTTTTGCAAGCCAGCTAAACCGTTCTATGAATCTTCGATAAAAGTTGTAGAATTCAATGAAGTATTACATGTCCGTTATGTTATTAGGTTATACCTAATCCTATATTACCATCATTTTGACTAGGTCAACTTTGATTCCACTTCTATTGATGACAAACCAGAGGCACTTGGTTTCTTCTGTATGGAATTTGCACTTTGTTGGTTTGCTCTTCCTGCCTGATCCATAAATTACAGCTATAATGTTGCTGATATTCTACTGATTTTGTTGCATATCTTCCGAATAGATGAGCACATCATCAAGGTATACTAGAAAACATTTGTCAAGGTACTTGTTTACTATATCGGTGTCTGATAAGTCCTCATACGGTTGTTACCCAACTACTTTTTGTCCAATTGACCGCACATTCCCACAAAACCATGGCCTCATCACATACACAAAGATCTTGTAAAGACAAAAACTGAGAAATTTATGTCCTGTATAAACATACTGATATGGGGTATGATAAAATTTCTAAGTTGATGAAGGTTCCTAAGTCAATAGTTTCATCAGTGATGAAAAGAGCCAAAATTCATGATTGCAACACCCATGATGCTCCCAGAGCCAGCAGACCAACCAAAATTACTGATACCAAAAGGCAGGTAATTCTTGATATTATAGATTCTGAGCCTCATTTAGCCCTAAGAGATATTACCCAAAAGGCTAATGTAGATTTGGGAAAAATTACTATAAACAAGATCTCTGGAGAAGCTGGTTTTAAGCTCAAGATACCTAGAAAAAAGCGATTTTGGAGGAAAGAACAGAAAGAGAAGAGGAAGGAGTTTGCAAGAGTTAGGAGGAACTGGACTAGAGCTTGGAAATAAGTTGTCTTTATTGATGAAGCTACAATTGAATATGACCCAAATCTAGTGGGTAAAAAGATCAGACTTAGACCAGGTGAATAGTTGGAAGAAAAAAACTTAAATCCACGCTTTAAGTCGGGTCACACCAACATTGGTGTCAATGCTGCAATTACGCATGGAGGAAAGACTGAGTTTTTTCTTGTGAGGAAGAGGACTGAAGAGGAAAGGACTAGCAAAAGAGATAGACTTGGCCTCAATGTACACCAGTATGCAACTGAGATACATCAGCCATATCTTATCCCTTTCATAGAAGGCATAAACAGAGCTCCAGAGACCATTTATATGACTGCTGATAATGCATTATGGCATGCTGGTTTGGAAAACAAGAAATTGCAGGAGGAGTGTGAATATAAATAATTGCCTTGGCCTCCTAACTCACCAGATCTCAATCCAATTGAGAATGTATAGGCACTTCTGAAAAGAGCTCTCAGAAAGCGATTCTCCAGGGAGGAGAGAAGGCTCCATAGTGCTGTTGAATTATTTCAGGCAGCAAAAGAGGAGTGAGAGCATATTGCCTGAGAGACATTGGATGAGTAGATTGAGAGAATACTTGAGAGACTTCAGGCTCTACTGGATGCAACTGGAGGTCACACAAAATAGTAACATTCTGAAATTGTTATATTTTATTTCTACTATTGTGTATTTCTTAATTGAGTTCATATCTATTATTTTTTGTCGTGACCGGTAGTGTTGATTGTGGTGGTACCATTGCTAGGCACTATACAAGGACTTATTTGACGAGGCTCTACCTTATTGATCCATCTTTGGAATAAAGTTGGTGCATTGACTAATCTAAGGGGTATAACCAGGTATTCCAACATTCCATATCTTGAGGCCAATGTAGTCTTCTATTTGTCTCCTGCTTTGATCTATATGTTATAGTATGCATTCTTGATATTCCATTTAGTGAAGTATTTTGCAGAATGTAATTTCTCTAATACTTCTCCAATCAAGGGTACCAGATACTGACTCTGTTTTTGTAACTAAATTGAGGGCTGAGTAGTGGACACAGGGTTTTATTTTTTTTTCCTTCTTCTTAATGAATTGTACAAGGGATCCTCCTGACAAAAAGAGGTCTCTGATCCATCCTCTGTTCAGGTTTTGTTCAATGTACTTTCTGAGTTCTTAGAGTTCTGCCTCTCCTAGTATCATGAATATGGCATGGCAAGGAAAAGGTTTTCATGTGACACATGGTTATGAGTCACAGTTATGTTATTGTTTCACACATATGACTCATTCAAGTTATATGATTTATTATCTGTGGGATTTGTGATGCTTTCGCACATGGGATAAATATGAGTCATGGGAGTGTGCCTTGCGAGTGTGCCTTGTAAGTAGGCCTTGCGCATTTGATTGATGTTTTGCACATGACCTCATTAGGAGGTCATCGGTTTCATGCATATGACTCAGTCGAGTCCTATGACTTGTTTATTGTGTTATGATTGGTTTATGAGTTTTGCACATAACCTGTTATGAGGTCATGGGTTTTGAGCATGTGACGACTTTGGTCACATGACTAGATTGTTATGATTTGGTTTCGCACATGTGACCACTTTGGGTCACATGACTATAGGCGGGAAGAACACTATATAAGGAGGCCGATGTAGCTGAGGAGGATAGGTTGTTCACGCTTTGTTCTAAGTACTTTTCCTACTTCTTGCACTCCATGTCGGAAGTGAGCATAACCAATACTTTACCTTATTTCGCTTGCGATAAATACTTCATCTACTGTTACTTGTTTGTGTTTTTTGTTTTGGACGGTCGGTTAGAAGTAGTTGTTCTCGCTTAGAAGTCAGTTCAGTGTGAGATATCAGGGGCCTGGTCCCGGTAATCACTGAGTGAAGTTTGGGCGAGGATGGCATCTTCGACAGCCTCCAACTCCATGGATTCTCCACCACCCCGCGAGGATGTCGTCCCCTGATCGGTTCGACTCCAACCTCTCCTCCTCGCTTGAGACATGCCGTGTGGCCTTGTCTCTTGCCCCTGTTACTGAGGCCAACCGTGGCCTCATCTCCACAACTACACGGTCGTATATCGCACATAGAGGGCACTTTACTTTCCTACAGTTTCACCACTGTCACGGGTGTCGGAACGCGGTGAACCTACAGTTTGATGATTTGGTTCGACAAACGGTCGCTGACGCAACCGTTGCCATGATAAAAGAAGTGGAGGTTTTGGTGAGAGGTTTCCTAATGTGAAGTGGCTGTTCAGCCACGTATGGCTTGCACAAGGACACTACCACAGGACTCTTCATTCGGTTCAACTTGGACCATGGCTCGGAATATTCTCCAGCCCCCATACCTGTCTCTCCTAAAGATTCTCAGGCTATAGTCCCTGAGTCCTCCATCCCCTCTGCCAAGGACAACTTGACTGCCGTTATAGTTGAGGCCAGCACATGGTCCGCTACTCCACCCCTCGCTAGGTCTATCCAAAGTAAGATGCCCAGCTTCTTCCGCCAGGCACACAATACCGGGACCGGCTCCTCGACTCCCTCCTTCCTGGGAGAAATGTCTTCAGGCAAAAGGGCTCTTTACGAAATACCGAAGTTCAAACTGGACAACCCTGATGACGAGGATTACAAGCCTCCTGGCTCTGGAACGCGCCGCCGAACATGCTCGGCATCTCCAGCTAAGCGGCCCGCTACTCCCCTGCTTGGTCCTCAATTTTTGAGGGCTATCAATGTCGATAAGGGACAGAAAAAACAGATTGTTCCCGCTCTTTCTGGCCTACCCCTAGGTATTTACCAAGGGTGCCTGGCCATCCCTCCACCTGTGGTACTCCCATCGACAATCGAGGCCACACTCGCTTCTCTATCCCCACTAGTGACTGAGGATATCCTACCCACCTCTGAGGTGCTGGCCAGGGACACCCCTATGGAACTGGATAACGGGCGCAACTCGCAAGCGCCTGGTTTAGGTGACAGTATGTATGCCTCTTCGCCAGCTTTAGGTTCATCACCTCCGCTAATCATTGAACAGTGGGTGTCACCTCCCGGAGGCCAACTAGATGGTCCCTCAGAAGCCCTCAGTGGCGATACAACCCCATTGGAGGTGCAGCTTCCAGAGACCCAACCAGACGATGCCGACGTTGTGGTAGCCCAGGCCGACTCAATCGTAGCAGGGATCTGTCAGATGCTGGATGCTGGTAAGACTCCCTCTGCTGGACCTTGCTCAGGTAGTATAATCAGGTCCATGTTGGAAGGCCTGGAAGACATCCGGTCTGGCAATACTCAGCCTCTCCTCTCCTCGGAGTCTGGGTTGATTGAAGATGACACAGTACAGGACATACGAACCTTGATGAACAGTGGCCCCACCTTTGACGATGAAGGTCCAAGGAACGGGATAAATTACTGGAGTTGAGTTCATGTTTTGGAACGGGCAGTAAAGGCGCTGACTGACATTGTTGGCAGACAAGGAGAGGAAATTGAAGCTCTTCAGATAGGGTTGTCCCCCCGCTGCTGGCCCCCCCCTGCTGTACCTCACAGCACCTCTGCTGTCTCTTTGGAGCCAACCCTACCGTCCCCTACCCCAGAGAGAAAGGAGGCCTCTGTGGAGACTCCTACTGCTAAATACTCTTTTACGGAGGTAGTAAAACAAATGGCATACGTGCCCAAGCCCCCCGTTGGCCCGCAGGAACGAGTACGTTCTACCCGGCCCACATCAGCAGCCTCATTACACCAGTCCAGCAGCAGTGGCAGCTCCTCCAGCGAAGCGGGGGTAGTGTTGCGAGTAGCCCATGGAGGTGAAGGCAAATCTGTTCACTGGGAAAAGGAGGAGGGGAAGGAAGAAGATAAGAAAGAATGAAGAAAGCATGGCAAACGCCTGAGTGGTGCTGATAGATGGAGAAGAAAGGCTACCAGAGGATCTGGTGAAGAAAGGGAGGTGGCGACCCCAGCCAAGGCTCAGGGGAAGGCTGATAAACAGGAATCGGCTCCAAGGAATGTGGTACCGGTTACTACAGCAGCGCAGTCAGGGCCGGCTGTACTGGCCAGTGTCAAAGTTGCCACGGTTCAGATATGACAGGAATACCAATGGGTACCAATGGGGCCCCCAGAGTCACTAAACTCAGCACCGCCACCACCGCGCTCGTCGCCAACCCCGAATGCTAGAGGGAGACATATCACCATGTGCTTTGCCACGAGGAAGAAGGTTGCCCTGTCAGAAGGCGTCGATATCGTGGCAATCCGAAATTGGATCAATGTGACTTTTTCCAATCAGAGAAAGATACCAGGAAATGCTGCTGATATTCGCGCAGGACATATCTGGCCGGAAATTGGATGCATCTTCCTGACTTTGGTGGCATACTCCGTGACGGAGTTAGGCAGCCGGCTTGATAAAGCCAGGCTCGACCTGTTAAGGGAATTGTTACTCCCAGAGTTTGAGTTCCAGAGGAACCTGGAAAAGGTAAATATTTTTGTTTCTGACGTCCCACTTGCTGACACAGGATGGAGATCGATTAGGAGGGTAGAAGGATGGATGGGAAGCGCGGCCTTTGACGGGCTTCGCACTGACCTGGAGCACTCCAATACTGGTGTAGTGACTGTCTCCCGGCCCGATATTATGGGATCCATACACGCCATGAGGAAGGCTAATGCTACGAGTTGTAGTATCTGCTTGGCGGTGGAAAATAATGAGGCCATCAAGGAAAGACTGGCGGAGGGAAAAATATAGTTGCGAGGAGGTGCCCGTAATGTCTGGGTTTTCGAAGAGCACCACCCCCTTAAGGTATGTGGTAAGTGCCTGGAAACCGGCCACTTCGAAGCAACCTGTGGCCGCCCCCATCGGTGCCGATTTTGTTTCGGAGAACATTTCTCTCGGGAACACATGTGCAGCAAGCTGGCTTGTCCCAGGGGAGTGGGTCAGCCCTGTGGACATACCAGGACACAGTGTTAGTTGTGCGACCAGATGGACCACTTCACACGATATGAGTGATGTCCAGGTATCAAATCGTCATCCCCAACTCCACCTTCCTCGCCTGCTGGACAAGAAACAGGCACACCAACAATACCCGCCAAGGAACCTGTTGATAAAACGGAACAGCAGGGTAGGAAGGCAGAAGGAAATAGAAGGAGGAGAAGCCACAGCCGTGAGAGGTCCCCGATGCCCAGGCTGGTCGAGAGCAGTCGTGATGAAGAATATGAGTCTCCCTACCATAAGTCGGAAAAGGCCAAGGGTAAGGAACCAGAACGGCCTTCCCCCTCCCTGTCCCCGGCATGTGGAATCCTAAAAAACAAGGCCGGCACTGCCACTAAACCTCACGATGAGGAAATGAGTTGGGTTGCCCAGCATCCGGATACTGGCTCCAGATATGCCTCTGGCCCTTGTGGCACGAGCAGATCAGTCAAGGCCCCCTTTTAATACTTATTACGACATTGGCATTAAATGTGGGGAGGAGTAGTCGGAATCAGTCGCTGGTGTTTAATTTGTTTTCCTTTGTTAATTTGTTATTTATTATTGAACCTCCTGTTGATCGGGAGGGACAACATGTACCAGTAGATGTTGACGGGTAGGATTTGTTTTCTTTTGTTGAAGGGTCAGCTGTTCAGGTATTTGTTCTGTCCCACATTCGTGGGCTGCTTGAGGTGGTGGGGTATGGGGAAGGCAGTGCTCGGATTGGGTATTGGGAGAAAGGGGCAAAGAGGGTACTCGCTGGAGTTTACTTTCAAACCGGCTATACTAAAGACCAGTTTGTCCGATGGTTGGATGAGCTTGGGGAACCTGACATCGCGTTTGGGGATTTCAATGCCAGACATCAGGACTGGGACTCCAACGTGGACCATAACAATACAGGCGGACAGTGGCTGAAATAGTGGTTGACGGCCCCGGCTCGCGATATGAATATGGTACCTCCGACAGTGCCAACTTTTTGAAATGTTTCCAGGATCGACCTATGCCTGCACCGGGTGTCCTACGTCCGACATCGGTACATGAACGCTGCTGGCTGTGAGCACAGTGCTCAAGCCCTCAAGCTGAAGGTAGATCTCTCTGACAATATTATGCGTTAGAGGGTGGCTTGGAAAAAAGCAGTTTGGGAAAAGGTTGGGAAACAGCTGGACGTCCTTAAAGAGGTAGGAGATGAGAAGTTGTGCGAAGGGGTGAGACGTGTGGTGGACGCACTCCCACAGGCCTCCATTGGCAGAGGTCGGTGCGAGTGGTGGACACCGGAGTTGGAAACAATGAGGTTAGATGTGGCTCGGCTATGACGATACTCCAAGCGCAAGGCAGAGCAAACAGAGGACTACAAACTGGTCAGGAGTGTTTACTGGGCTTGCCTGTTAAGGGCCAGGTTCGAACACATCAGGGCCAAGATAGCTGAGAGTCAGGACCTAGACATTATTTGGCTGGCAAGGAAATTGGAAGCTAAGTGAATGCTTCTCTCGATGGCCCAACTAGATGAGTCATACGCCACGACACATTCCGATATCAGTGACCTGATTGCACAACAACTATCCCCTGGTGGTCCTGCCCCTTGTAAGGACTCCATAATTAATATGGACAGTGCTCAGGAAATGGAGATTGCCGTTGCTAGGTCCCCTATGAACACGGGTCCAGGCGAGGATGATATCGGATATCCTTTCATACAGTTCTGGAAGCGGAGGGATGCAACGACCTTGCGATGTTTGGTCGACTACGGGCTGTGTCACGACATTCCGGACTGGCATCAGGTAGAGGTAGTGCTCATACCGAAGGTTGACAAACCCAGGTACGATGTCGTCAAGTCATGGAGAATGATACACCTTCTCCTAACACCCACAAAGGTTGCAGAACACGTGGTTCTGCTAAGATTGGCCAAGTACCGTGACTTGGGGGAAATGCAGTTTGGTTCTCACTGGAAGAGAAGAGTTCACGATGCCATGGCGGTGGTCTTTGAATTCCTACGGCATAATGAGGGCTACAAACGGCTAATTTTGTCCATGGACATTGAAGAGAGATTCGATAAAATCAATGTCGACCTCCTTTCAGACTTCCTGGTTGCCCAGGAGTGCCTGTCAACCTTTTGTCAGTGTGCTGCAAAGATGGAATTCCTGTCGGTCGATTCGTTTCCGTTTCAATGGATGAGTCTCCTAGACCCACTATGTCAGCAAAAGGGTACCTCAGGGCTCACTCCTGTCTTCTTTTCTCTTTGGGGCCTACGTGGCGGATATATTCACACTGCGAATGCGATACTCTCCTGGGGTGCGACAGTTGGTGGTCTCATACCTTGATGATGGGGTCATCAGGGTGGCTGCAGATTCTTATAACGCTGTCCGATACCATGCAGGAGAAACTTTTACAAACTGCGATCGCATAGCAAGGGCTAGGGGAATGGGGGTTAGTGCCCTCAATGCCCAGTGGATCGGGTTTGGGGACAGGGCGTGGGGAGGAATGGAGTTGTTAGGAGAAATGGTTTTACCTTCTAAGGATTTGCAGGTTCTTTGGTATAGGTTTAATGTATTTCTTAACTTTTCTTCTCATGTAAAGTATTGGTTGGAAAGGGGGTAGGGTGTTAGGAGAAGGATTTCAGCGCTGGGGAGGAGGTTTGGGAGCGTTGGTGGGGTAGGGGAGTGGGAGACCTACTGCTTGGTGCAGGCAGACTACCTTCCGACTATTTATTATGGACTTGAATTTGTAACCGACTACGGTTCGTATGTGAAACACATTCAGGTACACGTCAACGACTGCCTCGGATCAGTTTTCCAGACCCCTATGAAGCTGGCAAATAATATACTGCTGGCTGAGCTCGGAACACTACCTGTTGCCATCCAGGAAAGGTATTTGCAACAGAGGTGCTACAGCCAATTTATTAACTACCGGTACTGTGATCAGCACCCGTGGTTCGGTACGATATGGCTTAGTTGGAAGCAGGAAGGGATGGTGGCACATCAGTAGACCTCGGACAAAGAACTCAGCAGCTGCCCCACGATTACGATTGGGAAAGGTAAGGTGGTAATAGCTGCATGCCACCGTGCACTGTACGCGGACCTTTGCAAGTCCTCAGATGTGGTCATATACACGGACGGGTCCAAGACCTCTGAAGGGGCCGGTGTGACATGGGCAGTATTTGAGAAAGGGGCCCTAACTCGTGTCGACGGGTGCTCAACCCCCCCGTCTTGGAGCATTGTTGAGTGTGAGCTGTTTGCGGTTGTCTGTACACTCCGCCATGCGCAAAGAATAGCCAAGAGGCGCCCAGTTCATGTCTTTCTGGACTGTGTTCTAGCCCTCACGCTGGTAGACAGTATGTTTTCGGAAGGAGATTCAGCTGAACTGTGGGAGGTTATGTTACCACTGCTTAACAAATTCAGCCATGCCAGCCTTAGCTGGGTTCCAGGACACATGGGCATCGACGGCAATGAGATGGTAGACCTAAAGGCTAAGGCCTGCATAGGGCATCCATTGCACCCTCGGCTTTGAGAAGGGATTAGCTTTGGGATCGGGTATGCGGCCTTGTCTCGCGAATTTCGAAAGGAAGAGTTGTGTTCCTGGCACGACAGCAAGGGACTTGAGTATTATACTCATGAATCTAGGGCACCTCGGCATCTTTGCGGTCTCACCCGCATGGATTCCTATGTTTTACAGAGAATTCGCAGCAGGACAGGCTTGGTCGGTCATGACAGCTGTGAAGGGAAGGACGACAGACCCCACTGGATTGAGTACCCACGTTATGCTATAGGGCGCTCTGCTGACGAGGACTTATACAAGAACTCGGCGATATCGCGATGGAAGTCCTGGTAGGTGAGTCACAGATGGTTAGGCCTGAGGATTCCCTGGCATGTTAAGATGGTAGACGGGGAGTTGGTAGTGGCAGGTAACCCCTTTGACGGCACACTGACGGTGGAAAGAAGTGGCCGGCTGGCAACGGTAGGGCATCCCACAACCTGTGCCCAGTACGAGAAGAAACACGATGGCAGTGGATGCGTTTTGCCGGAGTTGGTAACCATGCGGAAGAAGTGGTTCTTTTTGCCCGACCAGCGACGATGCGACTGTCCTGGCTGTGGGACTGCGATTTCTGCGACGGCCACCTAAAAGCAAATCACCTTCGCTGAACACTTTGCGAAAAAGCCCTATTGTTTACGGACAAGTCACGATCAGTTTTGGCACTCTCGGCACCAACAATGTGCCAAGTAGGACCTCACGACTCGAACATCGGTAGTTTTGCAGTCCGCCAAGATGAATGGGTTGATGAAAGAAGAGCGCTGTTAATTTTGTAGGATGGTTCTGGCATGTGATGGGTACTTGGACCTAGGACTACATTATAAGAGGACGGAGGGATGTTGGGATAGATTGTATGGTTCCTTTGTTGAGTATGTGGGACAAATTATGCTGGAAGCGGATAGGGGTGAGGGTATGAGATGGTGGTTGGGGAGCGGGGTGGGAAGACACGTAAATCCGGGGTGATGCTACTCGTCATGAGCGCCCGTGAGCCCACATTAGTAGTGATTTTTGGATTTATGTTTGGAAGGAGTGGTTGCGAGGCGGAAGGGTCCACGGTAGTGTATTTTAGATAGTTTGTTTTTTATGGGGTGTGGGGGAGACTGGTCGTATGCTGGTGTCAGTGGTACTAGTATAAATAAAATTAGATTAAATTCTAAGTACTTTTCCTACTTATTACTTTAACGAATATAAAACACCTTTACAATCTTTATCTTTATTGCAACATTATTGTTATGCCAAGGAAAGCTCTTCACAAAGAAGAGTTAGAGAAAGCTTACTGTAGGCATTCCTGATAGAAGATAGAGGTCATGTACTATTGGTAATGTAGGCAGAGGCCTTGTGCTATAGTAAGATCAAGAATGAAGAAGGAGAAGAGAAGTATGGTTCCCCATTGCCAAGAACTAATCATCTAAGGAGGGATCATTACATCTAGTGAGTATAGCTTCCCGCAGGAAATTTCCTTTTGTTTTCTTGTTTTTTCGCCCTTGTTAAGCTGAATCTTGTGGCTGATTTCTGCTCTTCTTGGTGGCAGATTGGTGGCATCCTTTTCTTGGAATAGATTTGTGAATTGATAATATTGTTTTGGAATCAATTCTTTCGATCCCCTTTTACTCTAATATTTCCTGTCTTAGATCGTTAGCTCAGTACTGATGTTGATCTTTGCTAGTACCACTTTTTCATCTTCATCTGTCTATTTGAGAATTCCTGTAATATCTCCCCTTCGATGGTACCTTCCAAAGGGTGGTCCTATGATCTCTTTAATGTCAATTCTTTCTGCTGTATTGGTCTGGGTTTGGTCTGTTCTATCAAATAACTTTTTTCTTCTTGTAGTTTCTTTCAGTTGATCCGCTTCATATATATGTTCGTTGTCTATTTTTTGAATGATCAACTTTACGATTTGATCGCCTTTTTGGACCTCGTGGTACTCTTAAGACAGGTTGGTCAATACCACCTTAATTTCACCTGTATATTTGGTGTCAATTACCCTGGCATTGGTCATGAGTTGATGTTTGACTACTAGACCACTACCGGGCACTATCCGTCTGTAGGTACCATCTGGTAACCTAATGGCTATTCCTGTTGCTATCATTATCTACTCATCTGCAGGTATTTTGATCCTCTCATTGGCATAGAGGCCTTGTCTTGCTGCTTAATTCAAACCCTTGGTATGCACTTTTACCACTTAGTCTAAGTTTTTTGTCTGGATTCTGTTGTCTTGCAGCATCTTGGCAAACTTTGTGTGGAAATATTTTTTTTCCGCTTCTCATATTGGTGCCGAGTAGACCGCAGGCAAACTGTGAAGATGTTATAATGTACATAGTTCGCTGGTGAAAGTGTAACGAGACTCCACGGAGTACTATTACACTGAACCAAACTTGTACACATACGGGTCTCAAGATATTACGGTGGTAGGAATGGTGGTAGACTAGAGTCTATCAGCTAGAAGTACTGTTAGTTAAGTACCTCGGTTGGACATGCTATACCATACTAGGAAGTATAGGGGTACTAGTAAGGAGAGTTAGTTACCCTACGCAGTAGCATAACTTAAGTAGTCAATTTGGGAGATATCCTGAATTACTTGATTGTGAGTATGGGTAGAGTTACCCTACCTTTGGAGTAAAGTTACCCTGCCTTGGGCTATGGGTTACCCTGTTATGGAGCCAAGTTACCCTGCCTTGAAAGTGACTTGTTACACAGGACTTTAGGGGAAGTTACTAGATTGGTTGTTACATGAAACTACATACAGTATTCGCCTCTCAGATTGTGCAGATCACTCCCGCACAACCAGTTAAGCTCTGAACAAGCTGTAACCTAGAGGTATAGTAGCCAACACCGCCCTCCGGCCCCATTATATGTCGCTGGCATCATGGACTACAGCCTGGAGAGTTGCTGTAATCCTAGTAAATGTCTTCAGGTAAAGATGCTCCTGTAACACTGTATACATTCTTGCCGCCGTCCGACAGGAGGCTCTCCGCAGGCAACATAGGAGGCTAACTTAGAGGTGAACCTGAGGAATGGTCTCCAGGTAGCTTCGTGTAAAACGGATCAGAACTGATAGAGTAATACTACTTTGAAGTCTAAGGGAGTATGTGAGGGTACCAAGGGCAGGTAGGTAAGGTAACCGATGTCCGTTGCCACGAAAGTGTAATAGCATTGGAGAATCATTAGGGACTCTGAGGCACTAGTCTAAGGTCATGATAAGACCTGTTTCTAGGAGGGTTGACTGTGGGTAGCGGCTATTAATAGTCAATATCAGAAGGGGTCTACCACTGGAGCTACGTAGCTATCATCCAGAATGATAGGGAATAGAGTAGAACTGGATAGATGTTCAGGGGCTGCGGATGCTTGTAGAAGACTAAGTGTATATGGGTAGAGAGTTCTTTAGTTTGTATCGCATCTACTTGGGCATGGTAGGTTGCCACGGAAATGTCCGTGATATAAAGGGTTTTTACTCCTGCGGTTGCATTGTAAATGCAGCGGCAAAAATACCTATCTCTGGTGGATGTTAGCAAACTATAAGAGTAGTCTAGTTCACTGGGGGAGATCTTTGGTCCGACTGGGGCAGGTTAGCTAGGCAGTTCAAGGGAGTCAGATGCTCGCAAATGCAGAGTAGTGATGGGGAGCAACTGGTAGTATATGAATTCTACTTAAGTATATGCGAGTTCTCCTCTACTCTGGCAATCAACAACCTTTTGAGATCAGCACTTAATTTAGTAAAAGCTATGGCTTAACGATATTAAGTTTTACCTTTTTGTTTCTCCAAACTCTACTGTTGAGACTTTTAACATTTATTATATTTGTTTACTTTGCAGAAGAATTCAATTTGGTAGGGTCGCAACCTTGGGATCCATCTTCCCAGAGGGAGCCCCGGTTACAGAAGGTTAATTGGTTCCAGTTCTAATCATTCGTCCTATTGTCTCTTCGTAACTGAAGTATCCCTAGGACTATCCCATGGTTCTTGAGATCTACTACTGGCAAGGTTGCCTTTTCTCTATAGCTGTCAATGTCTGTAGGTACTTCATCCGTGTCAGTTAAAGGACCCATGGTACTTACCTTCTCTTCACCGAAGTAGACTTGGCTCACTTCCTTGCCTTTTTTTGTGGTAAGATCGTATTTCTCGCATATTTTCTTAGAAATGAAATCTTCGCTAGTCCCTGTATCGAGCATTGAATATATTGTTGTTTATTCATTCTTTTCATTGTATATCTTTGTCTTGATCATCACATGATCTCGGTCCTTTTCTTCTCAGTGTGTATGTAGTCCCCTGTAGTAGTTCGCAAACTTGATAGGTGTCCCAGGTCCACATCCTATGTCCCCCAAACAACTGGTTACTGGAGACTCTTGCGGTTTTCTGTGGAGAAGTCCAGCATGATTATTATGAGGATATTGCTCTTTTTCCGAAACTGGAAGCAACCTTTTCCAGCTTTCTTTGTCTCTTAGCATCTATTGTCGAGTCGGCCTTGGCATTCCCGTATCCGATCCCCTGTTTTTCCACAATTCATATAGAGTTTCCCATTCATCCTTCTAGCATATTTTTCCTTGGATGGATTTGGAGCTTGTCCTGTTCTTGATTTGTCCAATTCCATTGGTTCTCTTAATGGTAATATTCTGTTTTCCCTTTAACTTACTAGTAATCTAAAGGTTTCATCCCTGTTCCTACATGATTCGAGCATTATCTGTATTATGGCATTTGCCATATAGTTTCGAACTAAGCTCAATTTGCTATTCTTATCGATCCCCTATCTTGCAACTTGTTCTCAAGTTCTACATCCCAGGTCGTAAATTCTCCATGCTGCTCGTACTCTTTCACTACTGTTTCTTAGCATCATGCTGTAGAGGATGACATCATCAAATTCTGCCTCATATTCCAATAGTCTATATTCGTTCCAGTATGCCGAAAAATATGGGTTTTCCATGTTAGAGTTTTTCCAACTTCTGGCTTACTTTCTCCTTTGTATTAGGATCGCCGAACTGTTGAAAGAGAGTTGCCTTGAATTCCACATATATGACTCTTTTAATTTGTTTCCTTCCATCTTAGAAAGGGATAATCCATTGGCCAGCAAGTCCTCTTAATAGAGATGCCACAAACGAAATCTTGATCGCATTGTGGTTTTCTACATATCCCTTCAGATGATGGGGCTAGAATATACAAGTAGCAAATAAACATCGG
>NW_003298864.1:150769-168309 GCF_000151645.1 Tuber melanosporum | reverse complement strand
CCTCGTCAAAATGTTCCTCTATGTCAATTCACTTACCAGACTTGGTGCCCTCAAGGGCTCTACTAAACATGATCTAGGACGTCGTTAAAGTCCCCTAGATTAAGGTTTTGATCATTGATGTCGATATCTCCTTTCCTGTCTGAGTTGAAGGAAGGCTTCTTGCATCATTTAGTGTCGCTCTAAGGGACGCTTTGTAATAAGACAATCCTCCTTTGCAGGATTAGCTTTTTATTACTGAAAAACATACCTCTGTTCTTGTTCTTCTTAGTCCTATGATAGTTCTAAGTCGATGCCTACATTACCGATAATACAAGACCTCTGTCTTCTATCGAAAATGGCTATCGTACACTTTCTCTAACTCTCCTTTATGAAAGGGTCTCTTCATGTAACAATAATATTGGTTGTGAGAATGATAAACAGTATAAAGGTGTTTTATACTCGCTATAGTAATAAGTAGGTAAAGCAATTAGAATAACGCCTGAAGAACCTATCCTCCATTGCTGTACTGGCCTCCTTATATAGTGTTCTTCCCACTCCAAGTCATGTGACCTAAAGTGGTTATATGTGCGAATACAAATCATAATAAATAAATCCTATGATCAAAATAGTTGTATGCTCAAAACCCATGATATCGTGGCAAGGTCCTGTGCGAAAACTCATAAACTAATCATAACATAATAAACAAGTTATATGACTTCCAGTAGTCACATAGGTGAGCCCCATGACCTCATAATGAGGTCAGGTGCCAAACATAAACCATATGCACAAGGCTTACCTACAAGGCATACTTGCATGATACACTGGCCAGGTGCACATTCCATGCCTCTTTCACAAGACATGTGTGTAATATAACAAATCATAACATCATAAGTCATATGACCCGAATAAGTCATACAGGTAAAACAATAACATACATATGACTGATAATCATGTGTCACATGAAACCCTTTTCCTCGCCAAGCCACATTCGTAACAGCTACCTGGTAGCTTACCATTTCCCAATGGCTGTCAATATCCATAGGTACTTCGGCCATATAGGTTTAATGACCTATTGCGCTTGGCTTTCCGCCCACTAAGTACACTTGTCTCCCTTTCTTTGCTTTCTTGGTATCGAGAGCATATTTGTTACAGATTTCCTTGTTGATGAAATCTTCCGTATCTCCCAAGTTGAGTATTGCATATACTGTTGTTTCTTTTTACTTTTTGTTCTATCCCTTCGCTTTGATCATCATATGATCTCCACCTTCTTCTTCTCATTTCATTTGTAGTACCCTGTAGTAGCTCAGTAACATGCTGAGTTTTTCAGGTTTGCATCTTGGGTCCTTCAGACTACCCTTTACTAGGCACGCTCATCTTTATCCACTGATAGGTCCTCAGCAATCTTCTTGCAGATGTTACTGTTCTTCCAGAATTGGCCGTACTTGTTTCTACTGCTTTCATTTCTTGCTATCCATTGTTGTATTGGCATCAACATTCTTCTATCTGATGTCCTGCTTTGGCCCATCTCAAGCAGAGTTTCACATTTATCCTCCTTGCATATTCTTCCTTGGCTATCCTAATAGCAGGTCCTGCACTTGATTTGGCCAATTCCACGGGTTATCCTAGTGGTAACAGTTTCCTCTCACTTTGAGCTGCTTCTGAATTCAAGTTCCATCCACATTTCTAGGTTACTCAACCATCCTGTATGCTATGCTGTCTTCGTAGTTATTTTGAAACATATTCAATTTACTTTCCTCATTGATTGCCTTTCATGCAAATCACAACAATGGAGTGAAACACTTTTTAGAAATTACTCATGCTGCTCATAGTCATTCACTATACTCTCTTAACTGCTTGATGTAGAGGATAGCATTGTGTAACAATCCTCCTTTGGATGTTTAGTTCTTGGCAACAGGGAACCATACTTCTCTTCTCCTTTTTCAACTCTTATAATTGTCCTACACATATGCCTAGGTTACCAATAGTACATGACCTTTATCCTTCCATCGGAAATGCCTCTTATAAGTTTTCTCTTCCTCTTCCTCGTGAAGAGTTCCCTTTAGCTTAACAATAATCAAGGTTGTGATAATGATAAACAGCATAAAAGTATTTTATATTCGTTCTAGTAATAAGTAGGAAAAGCACTGTGAACAAAGTGTGAAGAACATATCCTCCTTGACCATCCCTATATTCTCATATAGTGTTCTTCCTGCACGTAGTTATATAACCCAAAGTAGTCACATGCGTGAAACCAAATCATAACAAACTAGTCATATGACATAAAGTAGTCACATGTTTAAAACCCATGACCTCGCAGCAAGGTCATCTGCGAAAATACATAAACCTATCATGACGCAATAAACAAGTCACATGACTCAAATGAGTCACCTGTGCGAAGCCCATGATGTCATAAGAAGGTTAAGTGCTAAACACAAATCATATATGCAAGGCATACCTGCAAGGCATATTTGCACAGCGGACTTGCTATGCACACGTCCCATGACTCATACTGGAGTCATATGCGAAACCTAACAAATTATAATATAATAAATCATATAACATGAATGAGTCATCTGCGTAAATCAATAACATACCTATGACTCATAATTATGCATCATGTGAAAACCATTTCCATGTCAAGCCACATTCATGACATTAGCTTCCTTCCCATTAACCCTGAGTTCCATGTGGCTTTTTCTCCTAGTTTACATAATTCTCTTCTGGCCGAACACATGGTTCTTCTCAGCATGTAGAACCTTTTGTCTGCTGTCTGCTATCTGACCTTTACCAATTCTAAGGTCAGGTTCGCCACTTCGATCGTGTGCCGCTAGTTATTGTTGAGCTATCTTATCTCCCTGATCCTTTTGTCATTTGCTAAAATTGTGGCCTCGGCCTGGCTAAGTTGTTTTCTTTATCCTCTGATCAGCCTATGTAGGCTCCTGATGTCAGGTTTCATATCCACAAAGGAATTTTGGGCACCTTCCTTCCTGGGCCATGTTCTCATGGCTTAAGCCTTTTTCGTGTCCTCTTCTTCCAACTGTGTCTTGCCTCCATCCTTCTGTGAGTAGTATCCTGCAGAGATCTTCTTTGCCCTGTGCATCCTGGACCGGTTTTTGAAGCAATATTGACTGTACTTTAAGGCATGGTCCGAGCTTAGAACATGGTTTCTGTATTCTCTTAAGAACTATCCTGAGCCCTTTTTGTCGCCAAAGTGCCTTTGGCATCCATTATCGTAGTATACCATCCATAATATAGTGTTATGCTGTGCTAGTCTTTCCCTTTCCTGGAATTCTTCATCAGTCAGCCCCACGAATGAGTATTCGAGGCTACTTCCTATGGTCTGACAGGTGCTATCACTCCAGCCCTCCTGTGCTTACAATAGTGCAGGAGGTTTTCCCTCGCCTTTATCTTAGCTGAATGTGATGGTTGCCTGGGCCGGTGTTACCTGAGTATCACTGGTGGAAGGTTGAGAGGGAATTGTGTGCGCTTTATAAGTTTTGGACATAATACCAAGTTTTATCATGTTTAGGTAAATAGCCAGTCCACTTCGCTCAGTATTGGAGATGACCTTGGAAGAAGTGGAAATCGACTATTTCATCGAGTTCATATTGTGGATCTCCATTGAGTTCAATCAGAGTAGGGGGAGTAATTGTTTGTGAGAGAAACTTATTATTATCGTGTAATTCTAGGAGTGAGATGTGGAATTTATTGCATATTCACATTGAGGGAGGAAGGTTGAGCTTATAAGCTCGGTTGCCTACTTGATCTAGTATTCGGAATGGTCAGATTTTCTTGTAGTCTAATTTCTTTGATGATCGTGTAGTATAGATATTAGATTGTAGCAGCCACACTATATCTCACGCTTGCATGTTCGAATCTGGTCTTCCTGCGTATCGTATTGTTCTTTTTGTGATTACTGTGCTTGACTCATTACGTATTGTAATGTCTCATGTGGTTTTCCCATGTCTGTTTTATCTGGTATTATACTGTTAATCCTATGATATGTAGCCTGACTTTGTAGACATTGTCCTTAATTTCACGAAGAAGGCTGTCATGCCTAGTATTGCATGTTTTCCATTGTGTT
This sequence comes from Tuber melanosporum, assembly GCF_000151645.1. Taxonomy (NCBI): domain Eukaryota; kingdom Fungi; phylum Ascomycota; class Pezizomycetes; order Pezizales; family Tuberaceae; genus Tuber; species Tuber melanosporum. The sequence goes on along the minus strand of NW_003298864.1, from coordinate 164,246 downwards.
ATGCAAACTCCACCATTGAGAACAGGTTATACCAATCATGCTCTTAATAATTGATGTAGGCCTGTAAATATTGTTCGCATATCTCATTTACCTGTTCTATTTGTCTGTCAGCCTTTGGGTTAAATACAGTGCTCAGCCAATTTTGTATCCCCTGTTCTTACATTACTTTTTTCTACACCCATGATGTGAATAATATTCCTTGATCTGTAATGATATTCTTCGGGAGGCCATGCACTCTGAAATCCCCTAGCTAGAATGTTTATATAAAATCCCTCGTATCTAGATTTTTTCTGACTAGAACAAAATGACTCATTTTGGTCTGGCGATCAACCACGACCAGGATACTATCGCATTCTTCCAATGGAGGTAGGTCTATCATGAAATCCATAATGATTGTTTTCCAGGGTTGTTCGGGAACTTCATTCCATTTCAGTAATCTGTAAGGTGCATGTTTAGGCGTTTTTGTCCATTGGCAAAAGTCGCAATTTTTGACATATCTTTTGATATCTTCATGTAGTCTTAGCCAATAGAATGACCTTGTTATGAAATCTGTAGTTTTCACTGTCCCTCCATGTCCTTCTCTGTGGATGTCATGACCTTGTCGTATGATGCTCATTCTCATTTTTTCTTTCCCTGGAATCCATTGTTTTCTGTTGTACCACATATTGTTATCTTGCCATTAGCATAAACCAAGAGCAATCCCCTTCATCTCCCTTTTCCCTTCCTTCAATGCTTCTCTTATTACCCTAATTATTTTGTCTTCTTCATTTGCTTTCTTGATTCCTTTTTCCTCATCTGTGGTAAATTCCATAACATCCATTGCATTAAAGTAAGTTTTTGGTAGTAGCGTTCATGTTTTCTGTTTGATTCTTTCATCTTCTTTTCTTTGTAGTTTGTCGCTTACAATTCTTGTGAGAGCATCTAGCTTTACACTATCTTTTCCTGGTCGATATTCAATCTTGAAGGTGTATTTACTGAGCTGTTCTCTCCATCTTATCTGTTGATCATTCTGTTCTTTTTTGGTTATGAACGGGACTAAATTGTTGTAAATGGTAAGAACCTGTACTAGATGGTCGTTATTGAGGATGCATTTCCTACATTGCTTTAATTCTTGAACTATCACTAATAGTTCTTTGTTTGCAACATAGTAGTGGTATTCCGCAGGGGTGCTTGTCTTGGACTGATAAGATACTGGTCTCCATTTTCCATTTTCGCATTGTTACAACAGTATGCCTGAGCATACATAGTGGGAGACATCTACTTTGATCATTGGAAGGGATTCAGTTTGGGTTTAAATAGACTAGTATCAGTACCAATGTCAGAGGTATTCTGATAGTATCCTATGCTTTTTGTTCCGTTTCTCCCCGTTCCTATTTCTTGTCTTTCTTGGTTAGGTTATAGGCTGGTTTTGCAAGTCTTCTAAACCTTTCTATAAACCTACGATAAAAGTTGCAAAATCCCAGGAAGCAATGAACATTGGATTTGTTGTTAGACTTAGCCCAATCCCATATTGCTCCCCATTTAATTGGATCGACCTTAACTCTACTTCTGTTGATGAAGAAGCCGCGGTATTCAGTTTCTTCCTTATAGAATTCACGCTTTGTTGATTTGATTTTCATTCCTGATACCTGTATCCCAGACATGATGTTGCAGATGTCCTTCTGAAGTTATTGTATATCTTCCGATTAGATGAGTACATTGTTCAGGTATGCTATACAATATATGTCAAGGTACTTATTTAATACCTTGTTAATCTATCATTGGAATAAAGCCTCTGCATTCGTTAGCCCAAAGGGTATAACCAGGTATTTAAACATTTCAGATTTTGAGGTGAATGTGGTTTTCCATTCGTCTCCTTCATTGATCCATATGTTGTGGTTTGCATATTTGATAGCCAATTTGGTGAAGTATTTGGCTGATTGTAGTCTGTCTAATGCTTCTCCAATCATAGGCAGCACGTACTGATCTTTCTTTGTAACTGAATTGAGAGCTCTGTAGTCAACGCAGAGTCTGACCTTTCAATCGTTCTTTTTGATGAATAGCATAGGAGATCCTCCTAATGCAAAGAAGTCCCTGATCCATCCCCTGTTCATGTTCTGCTCCATATACTTTCTGAGTTCTTCGAGTTCTGCCTCTCCTAGTACATATAGCTTTTTGTAGGGAATTTCCTTTAGTTTTACAGGCTTTTTTAGTCCTTGTCCAGCTTAATCTCATGTTCAATTCCTGGTATTCTGCATGGTAGCCCAGTGGCTTGCTCTTCCTGGAATAAATTTCTGAATTGATGATATTCTCTCAGAATCAATTCTTTTCACCCCTTTTTACTCTGATATTTCCTATCTTGTATTATTAGCTCAGTGCTGATGTTGATTCTTGCTAGGACTTCTATTTCATTTTTGTATGTTTGTTGGCGAACGCCTCTTGTATCCCCTCTTCGATAGTATTTTCCGCAAGCCTCAGCTGTGATCTCTTTGATCTCTAATTTTTTCTGTTATATCGGGCAGAGTTTGCTCTATACTCCTAAACACACTGGCTCCTCTTACAGTTTCTTTGAGTTGATCTACTTCGTATAGGTCTTCGTTGTTGATCCTTTCAATAATCAATTGTGCAATGTTATTGCCTCTCTGGACTTCGTAGTCCTATTGAGCCAGATTGGCCAAGACCATCCTCAGTTCAACTGTATAGTTAGCATTGCTTACCCCATTATTGGTTATGAGTCGATGTTTGACTTCTAGACCGCTGCAGGGTACTATCCATCCATAGGTGCCTTCTGGTAGTCCAATGGCTATTCCTCTTTCTATCCTGACCTGGCTATTGGCCAATATCTTGGTCCTCTTGTTGGCTCACAGATCATGTCCTGCTGCTTTCTTGGAATTCCTAGTAGGCACTTTTGCCTCCTCTTCAGTTTTTGTATCCAAACTCTTTTGTCTTGCCGTATCTTGGCAAACTTTGCATCTAAAGTTTCTTCTTCCACTTCTTGTATTGATATTACGTAGATCACTGGCAAACAGTTAAGGCATCGTTTTGCACATAGTTCATGGTGCAAGGTCACTTTATTCTCATTCTAATCGATTGTTAGATTGTGTCTTCCCAACCATGGCACCACTAGGACTCTCTCATGGTTCTTGAGATCAGCCACCTGGAAGGTTGCCGTTTCTTTATGGCTGCTAATATCTATTGATACTTCCACTGTGTGGATTATAGGACTGATTGCACTTGGCTTCCCATCTGCTAAGTAGACTGGTCTCACTTTCTTCACTTTCTTAGTAGGGAGGCTATATTTCTTGCAGAGTTCCTTGTCGATAAAATATGCAGTAGCCCCCAAGTTGAGCATTGTATATATTGTGGTTTCTTCCTTTGTTTCATTGTATATCTTTATCCTGATCATTATATGATCTGCCTGTCCTTCTCCATGTTGTGTGTGTAGTGCCGTTTAGTAGTTCGCAAACTTGATGGGTTTTCCCAGTCTATATCTTGGCTCTCCTTCTACCACCATTTACCGGTGACACTTATTGTTTTCCACTGATAGGTCCTCAGTAATTATCTCTCAGAGGTTGATCTTTTTATGAAACTGTCAATGATTGTTTCCAGCTGCCTTTATCTCTTGGTATTCATTGTCAGGTCAACTTCAACATTCCCATTTCTGATATCCTGCTTTTCCGCACCTCCAGCGAAGTTTTTCGTTCATCCTTCTAGTGTATTCTTCTTTGGATTAATTTAAAGCTGGTCCTGCTCTTAATTTATCTAATTGTACTGGTTCTGCTGATGCTAATACTCTGCTTTCGCTCCGAGCAGCTTGTGGTCTGAAAGTTCTATTAATATTCCTGGATGATTCGACCACCCCGTGTGCTATGGTGTTTCTCAAATTGTTCCCAAACCTGTTCAGTTTACTTTCCTTGTAGATTACCCATCTTGCAAATTGTTCTCAAGTTCGGTAATGCAGGTCAGGAATTCCCCATGCTGCTGGCAGTATCTCACTGCAGTTCCTTAGCAGAATGATATAAACGGTATTATCATTGAATTGTGCCTCATATTCCAATAGTCGACCTTCTTTCCACTATGCCGAAATTGTCTGTTTTCCTTGCTACAGTTTTTACAACTTCCGTCTCGCTGTTTCTTTGCCATTAATATTGCTAACCAGTTCAAAAAGAATTGCCTTGAATTCCACAGATAGGACACATTTTCTTTTGTTTCTTCTATCTTGGCAAGACAGGATCCATTGTCCAGTAAGTCCTCTCAACAGCGATTCCATAAAAGGAATCTTGATCTCATGAATTTGTTCTCCATATCTCTTCACTGCTAGTATTCCTCGTATGGTACTAAGAATATTCGTAGTTTATCTTCGGCTTCTTCATATGTATCAGGCACCTTGGCATTTTACCATTGGATATTCCCTTATCCTGTATTTGGCATTGATGTGGGAAATGTCTGAAACTGGTTTTCAGTCATTCCAAGTACACTGATACCTGGTGCCAGAGTAGCTGGGACAGTGGCCCAGGTACTACTGATTCCGACTTCTTTCTGGCTGCGGAGTTCCTGTAGGGGAGCTAACCATGAGTGATTTGTTCTAAGGGGTTATTGGACTTAGTGCCCTCGAGAGCTCTGCTAAAACGTGATCTAGGTCATTGCTAAATCCTCCTATATTGAGGTTTTCATCATTGATGTTGATATCGCCTTCCCTGTCTGGGTTGAAGGAAGCTGGCTTGAAGTGTTTAGGATTGCTCTAGGTGAACCTAGGTAATATAACAATCCCCCTTCCAATGGTTAGTTTTTGGGGACAGGGAATGATACTTCTCATCTGCTTTTCCTAGTCTAAATATAGCCATAGCCTCATTGCTAAGTTACTCATAGTACAAGACAGTTATCTTCTATTATGAAGGTCTATTGTAAGCTTTCTCTATCACCTCTTCGTGAAGAGTTCCTATTGGTGTAACAATAACATGGGTTGTGATAATGATAAAGAGAGTAAAGGTATTTTATATTTGTTATAGTAATAAGTAGGTAAAATTCAGGGAAGTTAAACTAATTTTATTTTAACTTGTACTGCCAACACTGGTATACGATGAGCTCGTACTAGCACAGGAATATCACTAACCGGTATAGCACTTAACCTAAGCTTACAAAGTCTGCTGCCCTACACCTACCATCCCCGAGTCATCCCCACATGCAAAGTAATTACAATACCATCAAACAACCCAGTGCTCATCCAGGTACATGTCTACAGCGAATCTGGTATGAAGTCAACCAGCACTAAGCATAGTCGAATCTGTGAAAAAGACCAACCCGACCATGTTCCTCATTCAAAAAATAAAAGTCACTGTAACCAGTATGGGTACTCGGTTATAAGTTTTGTTTTATGTTTTGTTTTAAGTATCGCTTTGATACTTGGTTTGTTTTAAGTATTGTTTGATACTTTGTTTTGTTTTATGTTTTGTTTTAAGTATCGCTTTGATACTTACATAGTTTTACCAAAGTATATCAGTTAATATCTTTGATTAGTTTCGTTCCTGCTAGACATGAACAGATTTGTGTATTTAAAAACTGCCTGTTTCTACGATAGAAAAGGCAGAATTCGACAGACAGTATTTCAATATACTTGGTTGAACAGTTACTTCTTTGTTCCTCAGTACACCTCCGAAGCCTTCTTTAGTTCTCAGCTCTCGCCTCCTCTCTGGAAGAGCAGGCCACCTGCCAACTATCGTATCTATTACCGATAACATGATTAGCACCTTGCCAACAGGTTACAGTCACTACCTACCTGTCTAAACACCGCCCAGCAAAAACCTCCACCACAGTAGAAAACAAGAAGTATAAACTAAACCTACAGGCAGCATAAAGGCAAGGAGGAGGCAACCAACATGTCCACCTCTCGTACCCACATGCTAGTCCGTCGACCCTATAATCCCACTTTGCCAGTTGCCTCTGAAAAGCATCCCAGTCAGGAGGACCTGTACCCACTGCCTGTTCTTGAAACAAAAAACAACACAAACAAAGGAAATACATATAGGTAGTAAGAGACCAAAAAGGTCAGTGGGGTCTATCTTTAACCCGTGGTACCTTCCCTCCCCTTACTGTACCCAAAGCCGAACTAACCAAACCAAACCAACCCCACATAACCTAGCCTACAAGGTCTAAACAAGTACAACCAGGTGGTTACAACCCACTATCCACACAGGTGGCCATCAGCCAGCCGGTTTATCAGAGAGCTTTATATCACTCAGAAGCTTCGCCCAACAGCCGAAGCCAGACTGGAAATACTTAATTAGACCTCACCCAACCTGACAAAGGCTCAACCAGTGTTCGCAGGTCCCTTATCACCTCCAACTAGCCTTGCCCAAGCCCCACACACCAGACATCACAGAGCCCATCCAGCTGCCTTAGCCCCTCAAATAGATCAACCATCCAACAGCCACTGTAACGTGTTCGCAAGGAGCTAATCACGTTATCGGTAATAGATACGATAGTCGGCAGGTGGCCTGCTGTTCAAGAGAGGAGGCGAGAGCTGAGAACTAAAGGAGGCTTCCAGGGTGTACTGGGGAACAAAGAAGTAACAGTTCAACCAAGTATATTGAAATACTGTCTGTCGAAGTCTGCCCTTTCTATCATAGAAACAGGTGGTCTTTAAATACACGAATCTGTTCATGTCTTAACATGAACGAAACTAATCAAAGGTATCAATCGATACACTTTGGTAAAACTCCTTCAGTATCAAAGCGATACTTAAAACAAAACATAAAACAAAACGAATAACCAAGTACCCGTAACGGTTACATTCCCCAAAACAAAACAACTGTTTAAACAAACAAAACCAAATAATCATCAAAAGCGGAGTCTTAGAAACTAAAGGCTTCAGTTTCCTCTAAAAACTCTTCATCGTAAGTGTCACACCAGGGACAAGAGGAAACACTGAGGAAATATTTATACTCGAAAAAATCCAAATCACAGTAGTCACGAATACCAGATTCGTGCTGTACATCAACCCAAGCATGATCGCAAGCAGGACAGTAGTCAATCGAGAGGGTTTCGAAATAGTCTTCAAGTTGGATAACATCGTGGTTCAACAACAGTCCAACCATCTGTTGTCGCTGCCTCACATTGAGCTCCACATAGTTTGACATCGTTATGGTATTCAGATGGTGATTGGTGACTAGATAAAGTTGTCGAGGGCTTGCTCCATAGTTTGATTCTCCTCATCGCTGCTTTCAAACTCCGACTCAAAGTATGGTGCCCAAAATCTATCTCTAGCTTCGAGTTCTGCGTGCCATCGCTCAGTTTCTGGCATTGTAGGTGTCCAGCACATGGTGATATAATTGATTGTTGGGGGGAGGGAGTCGTTTGACATGTTGTCTTTCCACCATCCGTTCACCATATCCATAGCGTGCTCTGGTCCTTCCAGTGGTTCCCAACTGTTTTCACTCGTCAGATATCCTTTCCATTTGACTAGGAACTGATCATTTCCATGCCAAATGCGGTGGTCTCTGATTTCTTCAACTTCCCATTCATCCTTCTTGTCGATGATGATAGGGGCAGGCCGAGAGTGGGTTCTTCCAGGAAACTTGGAGTCGTTATTTGGATGGAATCGCTTGACAGCTAAGGCATGAAAGACTGCAGTATTGCAGCGGTACATGCGTCCATCCATCTAGACGGTGTAGTTCTCTGTATGCTCGTCAAAGGTTATGACTTTGAAGGGTCCGCGCCATCGGGGGTGCAGTTTCTTGCTGCGTCCGACATTGGTAATGAACATGTTACCGTGTGCCATGAGCATGTCTCCTGGTGAGATGGGGACATGTTTGCGTCGTCGTTTCTGGGCAGTAGTGGTGCTTCGGAATAGGGCAGCCTTAACAGCTTGGAAGGCATCGTTCCGAATTGCTTGGTGGCGGTTTAGATGGTCATCAGAGGCAGGGACTGAGGAGTTCTTAAATAGTGTTGTAGGTAGGAGGTGGTATTGATGGCCAAAGACTGCCTTGTATGGTGACATCCCCAAGGTATCTGAAAATCCGGCGTTGATATATGCAGCGAGCTCAACAAGGGCTGGTTCGCAATTGGTTTGTCGTTCATTGATCATATTCCTAATTCCGGTCTTAACCTCGCGGATTTTTCGTTCTGCTTGGCCATTAGTCTCATGGTGTCCTGGGGCAGCCATAATGTGGTTTATTCCGAGGGAGGTCAAGGTTTGCTGCCAGAATCTGGTGGTAAAGCGGGGATCAGCATCACTGACAATAGATAAGGGGTACCCGTGGGGGGTAAACAAGTATCGTTGTAGGTTATTCCAGGTGTCTTTGGAGGAGTCTGTAACCTTCATTGGTATTAACCAGGTGTATCCAGAGAATCGATCCACAGCTACCAAGATGGTGTCATATCTGGCGGACTTGTTGAATGGTCCTGCGAAATCGATGGCATAGGATTCAAATATTTCACATGGTAGTTGGAGGGTCTGAGCTTTCCCTTCCGGAAGTTGTGTTCGCTCCTTATTTGCCTGACAGAGTTCGCATTGCCTGACAAAATCGCGGAAGTCCTTTCGCATTTCAGGCCAGTAAACATATTCTGAGGCATATTGGAGGTTGCGATCCGCACTACGGTGTCCTTTGTTGTGGATTTCAGTAATAACATATTCTCTAATAGTCATTCCATTGAACATATGACCTTTTGGTATGTATAGGCAGTGTTCACCATAACGGGTGCTGGTATAGACCATTCCATTTGATATGTTGTAGGGGGCGAGGTCTCCATGCCTGGAGCTATCTATGGCTTTGAAGTAAATCGGGTCATGGCGGTATCCTGCTATCATTTGGCTTCGGAAAGAGGAGGTTAATTCTTCTTTGGTTGATCTAACATCTCGTTCATCCTCGATTAGGGATCCTCTTGTTGGTTCGATAGTGGCTTCCTCTTCCTCAAAGGTTTCATAGAGTTGACGCCGATGCTGAGGAATAGTAGGGGGCATTACCGAGACAATGGTTTCATTGTTATATACTCGTAAGGGTCTACCATATAGTGGTCGTGAATCGATTATGGGAGGAGAGGATGGCGGGGCTGACTGTGAGGGGTGTAAATAGGATATTGCATCCACGTAGGCTGCTGCTTGTTCGACTTCTTCAAGACCTTGGCATCGTGTTGGAACAGGATTAAGAGTATGAGGAGGTTGGGTCGATTCATCTTCATTGATCATCTCTTCTGCTCCTTCTACGGTGTCGAAGCTAGTGTCTTTGGAATTGTCAGCAGGCATATAGTACGGTCGTTGGTATCTGTTGCCGAACTTGATCTCAGTCTGGTGAAAAGGGCAGGGTGTCGTGATAACAGTGGGACCAGTGGAGTCTGCTTTGTTCAAGTTCGTGAGGAGGTGTGCTGCGGAGTGTGCAATTGTCTTTCCATTCTTCATCAATGTCCTTTCCTCGTTCTGTTCCGGCAGCACTGTACATAGTGTAAGAGAAAGGATTGGAGGGAGTAGCAGAGCTGGCGGCAGCCATCGATGGTTCTTGTTTATAGGAGGTGTCGTCAGGGCTGTCCTCGCTTTGTCTTGTGTGGTCGTGAACAAGGGGAGGGTTTGCGAGGTCTTGATTCTATAGGCGGGAGAGAGCATTAGCTAAATAGTTCGTTCTTCCAGGTGTGTAGATAATTTTTGCATCGTATTTGCTAATTTCGCCTATCCATCTTGTTCTTCTTCTTCCAGGTATCCTTTCTGTTTTAAGATTTGTGAGAGGTTGGTGGTCGGTAACAATAGTGAAGGTATTGCCCATGAGGATGTGGTTGAAAGCGGCAAGGGCATCATCACAGCAAGGGCTTCCTTGTCTGTTGTCCAATAGTTCATCTGTGAATTAGTAAACTTTCTGCTGTGTAAAGCGGCCGGTCTTGCCGTTTCATGGGAGGCTCCTTGTCCAACCCATGCTCCAACTCCAACATCCGATGCATCAGTAATCTACCATATTGGTTCAGGTTTGCTGTAGTCGATAGGTGGTATAAGGTTGGCGTTTTTTATCAATTCCTTGATGTTGGTAAAGGCTTGGTCATGAGTGTGGGTCCAGACAAATTCTGCATTGCCGGCAAGGTCTGTGAGCGGCGCTGTCACAGAGGCGTGGTGTGTTAGGAACTGGGCAACATAGTTTACTAGTCCTAGGAATCGCATGAGTTTCTTTTGATTCCAGGGTGTCGACCATTCCGTTAAACAGGCTATTTTTCCTGGAGCTGCATGTATTCCTTCATCATCAATACCATGTCCTAGAATATCGAGTTTGTCGGCAAACAGGATTGATTTATTTCTGCTAGCGTAGAATTTAGCTTCCCTAAGTTTGGTACAAACCAAACCTATATGGTAGGCGTGTTCTGTTGTGGTGTTCGAGAAGATGAGAATATCATCAATGTGGACCCAAACAAAATAGTGGAGGTATTCGCTTAGGAGGTTTTCCATAATTCGCATAAAGGTGGCGGGCGCATTCATATTAGCTTGTAACATAACTCGGCTAATGAAACTTCCGAAGGGTGTTTTGAAACCATTGTAGTGTTCGCTTTCTGGATCTAATCTTGTTTGGAAGTAGGCATCGCTTAGGTCAATCTTACTTCGGAATCTAGCCCGTGCAACTGCATTTAGGATCTGGGTTTGGTTTGGGATAGCCGAGCTGTCCATAACTGTGTTTTTGTTCCGTAGCTTGAGATCAACAAAGGGGCGGATTCTTTTGCCATCTACTTTGGGTTGAACAAACATAGGAGCGGCACCTAGGGCTTCTGCCCGGTAGATGACTCCTCTTCTTTGTTGTTGGTTGATCCAATCACCAAGTGGGCTTTTGTATGCGTCAGGAATAGAGTAGGTGGGTTGGTTCTTGAGATTGGAGTGGTCTCGGAGGTGGATGTGGTGGTTCACCTCTCTAATAGGCGGTAGGTCTTCGGGTATTTGATCAGGGAAAACATCAGAGTATTCATCCAATAATTCTTGGGTAGTTGCTTCATAGACTGCGGCTCGGTACTCTTCGCTTGTTGGCTTACATGAGACTCTGACCTTCTGATCTGGGAAATCGATGGTTGATTCCCCACACCTGATTATAGCTTTGTGGCGGTTCAGGAATGGCATGCCTATTAGGGCATCGTATTTGGCTAGGTTTCCAATCAGCATTTCCTGGGGGGGTAGTATAGCAGAACCAAGTCGAATAGTCGCAGAACAGGTTCTATGGCTTGTAGATCGTGATCCCTTTACTGCCATATTGACTGGTATGGGTTGGTTAAGGTCTCGGGTTGGGAGTCCGTGGACAGAGACAAAGGCATTACTGATCATATCTCTTCAAATTGCACCAGTGTCAAATAGGACTCGAGCCCTTTTGCCATTGATCAGGATAGTACCTTCCAGAGTGGTGTGTGCTTTGAATGTAGCCGGAGGTCGAATACTGTTACATTCCACATCAATATATCCGATATGGACCTCTTCATATTCACTTGATTGGGCGTTCTCGCTTTCAACATTGTTGGCCAGCGCCTCTTGCTTAATTGCCTTTCCTTTTCCTTTCTTCGTAGGACAGTTCTTTGCCATGTGTCCTGTTTTTCCACATTCAAAACATTCTCCTTTTTGCCGTCTTGATTCTTTGGAGGATTTTGTTTTCTTCTTGAAAATCCGTGCGGTATCATCTTCAGAGTTGCTGGAGGCTTTGTGTCGTGGCTGGCTGTTCCTACTAGAGGATGTCTGTGTTTTGTAGGCCTTGGTCTCATGGAGAATGGCGTCCTTTCGTTCTGCTCTTGCTACTATTACTGCAATATCATCGCCGTCTTCCTCGAGTGGTTCTACTTCTCGCCGGAGGGTGGGGTGCATGGTGTCATAGAATCGTCGCTTCAGGATGTATTTGGAGATACTTGCTCTCTCCATCTGGTCCTTATACATCATTCGGTCCGTAGCCACATCGGTGATTCGCTTGACATGCGTTCCGTTAACTTGCTGGAGCTGGTTGAATTTGTTATATAGGAGGTCGTTGGTTATAGAGGATTGGAATCGTCCTTTCAGGTAATCAATAACTGTAGTTCCTCTTAATCTTACATTCCTGCCGAAATTCTTATAGCATTGGTGGTATGCGTCGGTTGCCTTTCCTTCACAGAATGATCCAATGATAAGTCCGGTTGTAGGGTCTTCCACATCTTTTCCTTGTAAGAGTAGGAAGTGTGAGAGTTCTGTTGCCCATCGGTCAAAGGCTTCAGGTTTGAGGTCTTTTCCTTCTCCTGTGAACTTCGCTGGGAGGTGGAGTTTAAACTTAGGGGGTTCAAATGCTGCGGGTACCTCCTCTTCTTCAGCCCTTGCCCGAGATTTCCCTCCTCCAGAAGGCCCTCCTCCTGTGCTCGCCATATCTGATTCGCTACTAGATTCGGGGTCGTTTGGAGGTTCAAAGGAAGTCTTCTTTGCTGGGGTAGAAGGGAATTCTCCTGGAGGTTGTGTATCTTCCGTGTTTGCAGGATCGCCTGGCTCTTTAGCAGAGCGCCGGGGTTGTTTCTTTCTTGTAAGGTCTTGCCGAGGGATTTGCTTCCCACTCCTGGTCGTCAAAGACTCTATTTTGGGTTTGAGATGAAGGCAAATGTGCTGTGATTCTGCCGCTTCTCTCTGCTAGCGTTCTGAGGTGGATATCGATAGGTTGATCAGGCCCAAATCCAGGGACAGGTTCTTAACCACTTGCTGAGGTTAAAAAAATGTAACGTGTTTGCAAGGAGCTAATCACGTTATCGGTAATAGATACAATAGTCGGCAGGTGGCCTGCTCTTCCAGAGAGGAGGTGAGGGCTGAGAACTAAAGGAGGCTTCGAGGGTGTACTGGAGAACAAAGAAGTAACTGTTCAACCAAGTATATTGAAATACTGTCTGTCGAAGTCTGCCCTTTCTATCATAGAAACAGGCGGTCTTTAAATACACAAATCTGTTCATGTCTTAACATGAACGAAACTAATCAAAGGTATCAATCGATACACTTTGGTAAAACTCCTTAAGTATCAAAGTGATACTTAAAACAAAACATAAAACAAAACCAAGTATCAAACGATACTTAAAACTAACCAAGTATCAAAGCAATACTTAAAACAAAACATAAAACTAAACTAAGTATCAAACGATACTTAAAACTAACCAAGTATCAAAGCGATACTTAAAACAAAACATAAAACAAAACGAATAACCAAGTACCCGTACCGGTTACAGCCACTGGACAGTCAATACCTAGTCCTAACAGGCAGCCACTAACGTTGACTACATGAACAGAGCCTTGTCCTACGACATCATGTAGCCGAAGGTTGCCTACAAGCCATAGTAGGGATCCACAAAGGAGGTAGTACCAATACCTGAAGGTACCGATACCAGTGACACCTTCCAATCCAGTTGAACCAAAGTCTAGCCAAGTCGGGAAAAAGTAAGCAGAGGTAGCTAAAGCCAGCCCCACCGGTCTGGCAATAGGTACAGATCACACGATAGACAAAAGGCACCCCCAATTGATGTGAGAGGAAGGGGGAAACTCAGCGAACACGAGCTG
>NW_003298864.1:46342-149847 GCF_000151645.1 Tuber melanosporum | reverse complement strand
AAACAGAGGTGTGATAGTCAGCAGGTCGTTGATGCAACAAACATAAATCATATGCGCAAGGTATACCCGCACGGCACAATTGCAAGGCATTCTCGCCAAGTGCATGTCACATGACTCAAACTCATGTCATGTGTGAAACCTAACAAACCATAACATAACAAATCATATGACCCCAATGAGTCATATGTGTAAAACAATAACATACCTGTGACTCATCATTATATATCATGTGAAAACCCCTTCCATGCCCAGCTACATTTGTGACACATTGTCGAATTTTGCCTTGTATTCCAGTTGTCAATATTCGTTTCAGTATGCCAAAAATGTCGGTTTCCCCTGTTCTAGTTTTTCCAACTTCCATCTTACTGTCTCCTTGGCATTGGGATGACCGTACTATTCGAAGCTGGTTCTCTTAAACTCTGCATAGGTGACCCATTCCATTTGCTTCCTTCAATCTTGGAAAGGCATAATCTATTGTACAACGAGTCCTTCCAATATAGATTCCACAAAGGGAATCTTGACTTTGTCAGGGTGATCGCCATATTGCTTGACGGCGTAGTATTGCTGGAATTGCCACCCTCAAGGGCCCTGCTGAAAGGTGGTCTAAGCCATCGCTAAATCCCCCTAGATTAAGACTTTAATCAGTTTTCTTGATATCGCCTTCCCTATCAGGATTAAAGGAAGCCATCTTATATCGTTTGTTGTAACCTTAGGTGATAATTTATAATAAAAGATTCCCCTGCAGATAGTTAATTCTTGGCTACGGGGAATGATGTTGCTCTTCTTCTCTGCTTCTTCTCTGTCTTCCGATCACAATAGGCCTCTGTCTTCATTACCTATAGTACAAGATCTTGGTCCTTAATCGGCAATGCCTATTATAAGCTTTCTCCAACTCTTCCTCATATAGAGTATTCTTATCATAATTTTAATAAAGGTTGTAAGAATGATAAATAAAGTAAAGATGTTTATATTCGTTAAGATATTAGGTATAAAAAGTTCTTAGAATTCAATCTAATTTTATTCAAACTCATACCGCGAATACAGGTATACAACCAGTGCATGCAGGCACAGGGATACTGCTAACCGGTATACCACTAACCACAGGATAAGTGGGTCTCAGGGCCCTCACCTACTATCCCTGAGTCATGCCCGCATGAGAACTAATTACACGACCATCAAATAGCCCAGCGCACTCCAAAGTCCAAGTCCATAGCCCATCTAGTATGAAGTCAACCAGCACTAAGTGTAGCCGAAGCCGTACCAAAGACCAACCCGACCAGGTTCCTCATCCAAAAAACATAAAATCACTAGCACCCAGTCTGAATACCTTCCTGCGAAAACCTCCTCCACACTAGAAATGCATCCCAGTGCCCCTACTTAATAATACTAGGACACCTTGCCAACCACCCTGGCACCCATCCCCATCCTGAAACAAAAGAAACACCCAAGAGCCCGAGTGCCAAGAGGCAAGGAAAAGCCGACTTACAGGGTGAGGACTCCATACCCAAGGGGGTACAAACTATCATAGAGAATACTAGGAGCACCATTGTAGCAGCGTAATTCAAAAACCTTGACGGAAGCAGCTCGGATAATGTAGTCCCTGAGCCGTCGACACCTGGACTAAGCATCTCCAAGAATTTAAGTCCACCTCACACTTCTCAGCTCCCACTACAGACGGCAAAGACGCTGCGGACTTTGTAGCAGCCTGTTCGCCATAGAAAACTGGCAAAGGTGATGACTGTTCCGAGTCATGGAAAAGTGACACAGGTGAGGTCTGGTCTTGCTTGACCTGACGGTTCTTATTCTTCTACCTCTTCCCTCCTACGGGTAAGGGTCAAGCAACAGGGATGGATGGGCCACTCTCATCACTACCTACTACTATAGGGGAGACACCACTAGAGGCATTACTCTGACCAGCCACAGGCTCAGCAATAGAGGACTCACACATGTGCCCCCTCAAAGGGGATGATACCACCTAGCTGGTATCACCACACCAGGATCTATCCCACCCACACTAGGAGCAAGTACTTCAACCAGGCTCGACGAATCAGGAACTGGTCCATCCACACTACAACCTACAAGCGAAGCCGCAGGAGGCGCTGAGAAAATTGGCGGCCTAACATGTCCCCGCAAGAACTTCTCTATCGAATCCAGAGAGTTCTTAGAGTCTAGCCCACCCCCCCCCGCAACCGAGACCACTGTAGTAGCCAAAGCGACAGAGGTGACAGGTAAAAGGGGGAGATATGTAGGACCATCAGCTGCTAAAATCATGACCAAAGTGGGTACAGTAATTTGTTAAGTGGCCAGGACAGTCAACAAGGTAGATGATTCCTTCTCAGCATAATGAAGTCATGGAGAGAGGACAGAGATGTGATGCTGAAGGAAAGAGCGAGACTTTGGCCTCAAGAGTAAAGTTCTACTTGACAGCAAGAGACAGAACCACTAACGAATGTAAAGCCGACATCGTAGAGGGGGGTGGAGGCTCACTTAACTATTGCGACTGTGAGGAAGCGAGGTAGATATTCAACTGAAAGGATAAGTAGAAGGAAGAAAAAACTTCCAGCAAGCGTAGGAGAAGGGACAAAAACTATGCCCCCAAAAGGTGATCAAAGTTGAAGACTTGAAGCCTATTGTGAGATAGAAATCAAGGGCTTTGATTCGCTTGACACCGAACCTTCATGTTCCGATACTGGGTGAAAGAAAGAAGAAAAGTACTTAGAAAAAAGTATGACGAGCCTATCCTCCTGAGCCATTCCAGCCTCCTTTTATACTACTCTTCCCACGCCAAGTTATTTGACCCAAAGTGGTCCCATGTGCAAAACCAAATCATAACAAACTAATCATATGACCAAAGTCATCACAGATATAAAACCCATGATCTTATAGCAAGGTCATATGCAAAAACTCATAAACTAATTATAATGCAATAAACACGTCATATGACCTCAAGTAGTCACATACACAAAATCCATGACCCCT
Source organism: Tuber melanosporum (assembly GCF_000151645.1). Taxonomy (NCBI): domain Eukaryota; kingdom Fungi; phylum Ascomycota; class Pezizomycetes; order Pezizales; family Tuberaceae; genus Tuber; species Tuber melanosporum. The sequence goes on along the minus strand of NW_003298864.1, from coordinate 146,868 downwards.
TAATGAGGTCATGGCAGAGAGGATTGATCATATGAGCAAAGCATACCCGCAAGGCATACTTGCCAGCTATATTTGGCAGCCGCATGTACAAAACATAATACATCATGGTAACATAACAAGTCATATGACCTAAAAAAGTCATATGCCCGAAACAATCACATATCTTTGACTCGTAATCATGAGTCATGTGAAAACCTTTTTTGTACCAAGCCATATTTATGACGTTGGCTGACATTGTCTTATCCAAGAAGTATTTTCACTACTCTATCGTGAGCATTCCTGGTAGCCAACCAGAGCCATATTCATCTATTGTTATCTATTCTGTCAGAATTGACCTTGTCTCATGCAAGAGCTATTTTTACCTCTCCCTCATGTGCATTCATGGTAGCCTACCACAGCGGTATTTGTCAATCATTGTTTGGTCTGTTGGAACTAACCTCTTCTCCTTCAAGTAACATTTTTACCACGCCTTCATCCCCACCAGTTGCTATGATCAGTATTTGACCATTGTTTTCTTGTCTGTTAGAATTGACATCCTCTTGTCTAAGTAGTAATTCATTACTCTATCATGTGCATTCCCAGCAGTCCACATGAGTGGTATTCCACCATTATTTTCTGGTATCTCGCGATTGACTATCTCTCATTCAAGCAGCATTTCACTACTCTCTCATGTGCATTTGCAGTAGCCCATCAGACCAGTATTTGTCTATAATTGTTTACTCTGTTGTAACTAATCTCATCTCATTTCAATACAATTTTAACTACTCTCTTAGGTGCATCCCCAGCAGCTGACCTGAGTGCTATTTGACTATCATTTTCTAGACTGTCTGAATGGACCTCCTCTTATCTGAGTAGAAATTTTGCAATTTCTCATGCCAACACCTTGTAGAAGGGCAAAGTGGTGTTCCGCTATTAGTATCTGTATTCATTCTCAATAGTTAAATCTTTGCATTTTAATCCTTTTTCCCAATCCCTCTTATGTCCTCCCTGATGGCCTTTACAAGAATAAGAATAAAACAAGACTTAGAAACTATGGGAATAAGCTACAAGATAGTATGAAAATAGAAAAAGCATTTGTCTACAATACAGAATGGTATTTTACACAAAGAACACCAAGTCATGGTCTACCTAATTTCCATAATTCACAGACTTTCACTTCATTAACTAGCAAGGGTAGGGTTTCTAGGTTCGCTATGAACCTGCTTAAACCTGCAGTACCAGTGGTGCTGCCAGTATTAGGAATACTGGAATCTAATACTTAGGAACAACCCTAAGTTGAATAACTCTACCCATAATCGGAATCTCTTGTCTCCAGCACCCCTCTCTGGTACCGTCACTTGACTAGCAAGTCCTCATACATATCAATCTTAGTTGTGTCCAGTGACTGAAATGCAACGGAATTGAAGGTTTCAGAATAACATCGTATATATTACCGACATCTCTCTGACTGGATCCTGTGCTCAAGCGATATGAGAGGGGACCTTTGGCCAGTCCTGGGAAGGTGAATAAAATGAATCTATCAACATGTCATAGAGTTACCAGGCTTCAAGCATGTGAAATCTTTAGTATGGGTCGCAGGTAATAGGATATTATAGCATGATGTGATGGTATCAAATGATAAAGAATCCCAACGAGAGACTAATACCTTAACACCCACCTTACAATACACAGAAAGGTCTAGAACTCTAAGGTACACAACTTTAGAAGCCAAAAGACTTCATGGGTTGTTACAATCAGGTTTCAAAACACGTTATAGCTGTAGGAATAATCCTCAACACTAGAATAGCAATTGAAATCCTGATGCCCAGAGCAGCCAAGGGTTGCCAACCGAGTGATCAACTGTCAGCCCAATGTAATAGCTTACTGTGAATTAGTAGTGAGTCCACTGGAAGTTGTACATTGGTTGGGTAAGGAGTAATGCAGGTTCAAAGTTGGGCGACTTAGGAAGTTTGGGAGTACTACTACCTGCATAAATATAACCCGCATATGAAACTGATCATTTAATTAATAATGGAGACAATTGGCACCAACTTAGTTTGACTGGAAAACTAGGCCCTAAGTCTAAAGACTCTGACAATTGGAGAATTACAGTTGAAAATGTTATAATTTCCAGTTAACTCTATTGCAATTAGCGAAGAGGGTGTGCTGGCTTTCAGGATCTCCAAGTCTACGCACCTTTGAAAAATACCCGACATCATGAGTTATGACTAGAGAGATTCATTATTGTATAATAAATACATGTAGTCCACAAATGTTCAAACACAGAATATAAATATCGAAGTGTCTCCCATGCTTTAGATGCTATCATACAACAGAGAAGAGACCTTAACAATATAACCTTGCTTTTACTATTCTATCTTACTTTACCAATCTTACTTTACTCTTAGTAGTTATAAACGAAACAAGTGAATTCAAGACTTCCTAGACAATCTCTGTCTACAGAAACAAAGGTTGATTGGCCTAGACCACTGTGAAGTCTATCAGGTTGTCTACGCCTAATAGTATATTCGTAGATCTGGCTGTTACCAAGTCTCTCTACCTAGCTACCTACCTACTCCTACTATATGATATGGCGAGAATACTAAGTGTCCCGCCGCATATTCTATATAAATGGCAATCTCATAAAACACAAGCTTCATAGCCGGTCTATGAAAAAAAAAAAAGCTCACCAGCTAGCAAAAGAAATGGCACAACCTTCTAAGCAGATGACTTCAGGGGAGCTGATGGATACCTCTAGTGATGATCATTCTACAGGTTTTAGTCATTTGTCCTCTCTACCTCCAGCTCTCCGGAAACCTTTCCAAGGACCAAGAAGGAAAACCCCTAGTGTCCTTCTATCTACAAGAGCTGCCTCTCCTATTTTGAGATTCTCTACACCATATCCAAATACCCACGCCAGTGACCTCACAAGACTTGCTGCTAGAGCAGTAATAGTCATAAGTCAAATCAGGCAGGATATCTCAACTGGTAATGATACTGCTAATATTTTCTTTTATACACTATCAGCGAACACACAGGCCAATGCATGAGGGCTGATAGAAGTTCAGCAATGATTGCTGGATGAACAAGACATTTATAGTAGCGATATTGCTGTTATGTTACATCAGTGTACTCTGGTGGAAGTAAACATCCAAGCGATCTAAGAAAGAATTAACAGGGAAATTGCCGTCAGATTGACTGAACAAGGTGCATGACAAGAGCATCATGAGGGAGTAACCACCCAAATGCAGAGAGAAGCTCTGGACCGAGACCTTACTCTGGAATGACCATTCAAGTAGTTCAGAGTACAACAAATCCAACAGAATCAAGAATTGCAAACACTGATCTCCAATCTGGCCACCCGTCAAGAACAGGAGGCAGAGAATTATTGTTCATTTACCTGTAGTATTTAAAGTGATCAAACCCATTTATCCGATACAATAGCCTTAGTACTTGAATGGGTTAAAGTACTAGGAAGTGGACAACTAAGTAGTCAGCATACTATGTCGCAGTCAGTTACAGAAGAATGAGAAGCCACAGCAGAAAGGGAGAAATCAGAGAAAGCCCCTACCAGGGATCAGGAGAAATAAAGAGACAGAGAACCCCTAACTCCTCTAAGACTGGAGGGTGACCCGGATAATGGGAGCAATAATGGGGATAATGATAGTGATAGAGGAAAGCATGGAGGAAAACTATCCAGATTTAAACTGAGATTAACCACAGAACAACATGAAACAGCTGATGTACTTCAAGAAGCATTTTCCTAAAATGTTAAGTGACTAGCAGACCCAACCCCATTTTTCGAAGCAAAGACCAGTCAATCCATCTACTCTTGGTTAACCCAATGGATTGATTATTTGAATGCAATCTCAGCATTTGGCATGATGACTAAGAATGTATTATGTATGACCTCGGGAGAATAAAAGGGAATCAGGTCAGCCCGATAGCAGTATAGTATCAGCGTGCAATGGATGGCCTTGGTGGAGAGGAACAGACCCGGAACTGTATTTATGGACTCTCTTTGAACACGAGTTCACCAGTCAGTTTTCCCCTCTTGAAAAAGGACCAACGTCATACAGGATGCAGAATTAGTTGAGTACAAAAACTACATTTAGATATTTATAGGAAAAATGCATAATCTGAATCTCCATGCTCAACTATCAGGACCAGCCTGGTGTGTGGCCTGTCATAGAAAGTTGTCCTCCAAGATTAGATGCCAACTTTCCCTGAACAAGTACGATACCAACAGGGAATAGGAAAAGGAAGTCCGTGAAGCAGAAATACATAAGCAAGAATAGCAGAAATAGGACTATCTAGATAAGGAACAGTCAAAACCTGTATAAACATTCTGAGAGAAAAACCGTGCTGATAAAAATCACCCGAAAGTAAAAAGAGAGAAACCCTACATAAAAATAGGTAGTACCTCCAAGAAAACAAAACAGAAACCGGAGCCCAAGAAACCAGCAAAATAATCTTTTTGCACGACAAGTTGACAAAAACAAACTTTGAAACGGCTAACAGAGGAATCCCACAGTAAACTATAAACTAACGAAAGCGAGATAGCAATTGTACTCAGTGGAGAACAAAAAACCACAAGTACAAAACCTGTTGGGGACAAATTCAGGTGTCTAGAACGAGGGCAGACTACGGCCCATTTAAAATACCAAGGCTCAGAATGGTGGTGGTAGTCTATCGTCTCAGAAAGATTTCTACCATCCAAGTTCTAAGATGCAACTCACTCAGGAAACAAGGGGAAGATGAAGAAATAACTTAGGTCATTTTATTGGTACCGACAACGAAGGTGTTCAGGTAGTCTACAAGAGACACACTCTCTATGAGTTGAAATAGAGGGCCATGGGAACGTCAAAGCGAAGAAATCAGCCTTGCAATCATGATCTGAGTGGAAGTACACACATCCTTCTTGCTGTAAAGTCATGGGAATTAATACAGAGCAATGTAAGCAATAGTGTCACCTCTATGCTTCCTAAGAAAGTGATACAAGCTCTCACTAATGGCCTAATGCATGTCAGTTAGGATAGTCAAGCACCAGACCTGAAAACTGAAAGGTGTCCGATAATAGCCAAAACCGTTGATAGGAAACTGATTATACCAAGGGTACGAGAGGGAGCGACAGTAGGGCTAAGATGAATGATTTAGAGGAAAAGTGAGGCACATCTTTGATCTATACGAGAAGTAGGTACAAGAGCTCTAGACATTACCTTTAGTTACTACTTTATAGGTGCAGTATGAGTACTGAATAAAACCCATTAAAGTGAGGACACTGTCTACAATTCAGCGAGGATGGAGCATAAGCCCATGAAGGTTATCGAAGCGACAGCCCAGCAGCCCTGCGTACCCAGTTTTTGTTTCCATGATAGCTAGACAGTGGCAGAGACCTTGTGGATTGGTTCTACAGGTAGAACAAAGAGGAAAATATGGAATTCCTCGGCAGAGGGTAAAGACTGCTAGTAGTAGATTGCCCGATATACCAAAAGGAAACAAGTTTATCTAAGGAGACCTAAGTTGTTGCAAAAGCGCAAGGGGGATAACAAACATTCCAGTTGATATCACACAATAGACATGTCGAAATGACAGAATTACGATTCGACAGCTTACTTAAGAAACACAAGTTCAGCCAACCAAAACCTACAAGATATAACTGTCTGGAGAGACAAGCTTATATTCATATTATAAACCGAAATCAACAACACTACAAGATATGAGTACTGCTAGATTCACCTTCCAATGTATTCCTAATCAACAAAGAACTTGTAAAAGAACTAAAGATTTCATTTACCTAGAGACCAAATCCAGTAAATATTCAGAGCTTTGATGGAGCATTAGCTCCATTCAGTGGAAAGCTTTACATGTGGCCAATTTGGCATGAAATAAAACAAAAAAGATACGTAGTCTGAAGTTGTGTGCCTGATTACAACAACTAGAAATTACTGGATGATAATACCGTTTAAGGGGTAGTATTCAGAATGCACCTTATCCAATATCGGAAAACCTGCAAGGTGAGAATTCAAAGATCCTAAGTGTAAAAATTGCAGGAAAGGAAGACAAAGGAATTGGCAATGTATTTGAATAAGATAAGACAGTTGTCTGGGACGAAAATGGGATCCAAGTGGGAAAATTCAGAGTCATAGCAGATCCTAATCAGGTTAACTTTGATTTTCTCCCAAGGCATTACTGGAAATTCAAAATCATATTTCTTTCATAAACAGCAGTAAAACTAGCACCTAGAAGAACCTTCGATGATGAAATCAAGTTAGATGAAGGAGAGAAACTCTCTCTGGGAGCAATTCATCCTCTATCCAATAAACAACTTAAGTTACTACTGGAATACCTTAATGATATACAACATGAAAGAAATACTACTAGAAGTCAATTAATTTTTGGTGTTCCAATCCTTTTCATGCCAAAGGTAGATGGAAGACTATGACTGGTAGTAAACTACTGAAACCTGAACCGGATAACTATCTTGAATAAGTATATACTACGGCTGATGTGAGAGCTACATGATCGTGTAGCAGGAGTTAGCATCTCTTCAACAATCAACTTAAATGATGATTACAACCTCACCGGAATCAAGGAAGGTAATGAATAGAACACGTATTTCCCATTACATTAGGGATATTACGAATACAAAGTATTGCATTTTGGGATAGCCAACACTCCAGCTACATTTCAGGACATGATGAATGAGGTTGCTCAGGAATTTCTAGGCTAAGGAGTCGTATGTTATTTAGACGACATTCTCATGTATTCCAAGAATGAGAAGGAACATATTGAGCTAGTACTAAAGGAGTTACAAAGAGTGACAGGTTTACAGCACGCAATTTCAATAAAGAAATCTTTCTTCCAGGTCAAAGAGGTTGAATTCTTAGGCTACCTAATAGCCATTAATGGGGTATCTATCAGTACCTCAAAGGTAGATTCAGTACTAAACTGGAAATCACCTACATCAGTCATGGAAGTTTAAATATTCCAAGGATCGGCGATTCTTTCCCAGCAGTTTATAGAAAACTTCGTAAAGATCAGTGCTCCAATTAGAGAAACATTAAAAGGTGATCCCAAAAAGTTCCGGGTTGGTCCAGAACAAGAAAAAGCCTTTCAGGAGCTTAAGAAAAAGTTTACTTGGGCTCCAATTTTATACCATGTCCTCCCAGAATGAGAAAATGTGGTGAAAACTAATGCGAGCAATTTGGCTTTAGACTGCATCCTCTCCTACTTTGTGGAGAAAGGACTACATCCTGTAGCTTTTCCCTCCCACAAAGTAAACTCCACAGAATGAAATTATGAGATCCAGGACTGAGAACTGTTGGCGATATTAGCAATATTTGAAGAATGGTGCCAATACCTAATTGGAACCGAAAAACCAATAACTGAATACACCGATTAAAAAACCTCCAATATTTCCATACCTGGAAGGTCAGGAGCAAGCGCCAAATGAGTTAAGTGCAAAGGTTAGCGGATTACAACTTCAAGATTGTTGACCACCCAACTACAATATGAGACAAACCAAATGCCCTCTGTCTACCCCAGAAGTACTGTTCTGCAGAGGGAGTTGCACATCAGTAACAAGGAATATTGAAACCCAAATATTTGCAAGTCAGTTCAGTAACAAGAACTGTAGATGGGAAAATTTAAGTATGGCAAATAATAAACAACATAACGAATAATGCAAGTACAGGTGATATACAGGAAATAGCAAATTCGAACAACTTGGACTCCATAATTTGAGTAAAATGGTTGGACACTGAAGCAAGGTTACCCGCTAATGATTCAAGAATGGCAGCATGCCATGATCCTTACGCTATACAGGAAGATAGAGTTCTGGCAACAGGACAGCTAATTGTTGGTACTGGTAACAAAATTAGGCTACCGATTAAAACATATAGGATGATTACTCAGAAAAGTGGAGTAGCTGTCAGAAGCCGCATCTCTACCAGTACCGGTATAATCAACACAGATTATACCAGAGAACATAAAGTGTTACTATTCAACCACAAAGATGTAGACTATCATATTAAAACCAGTGACCGAATTGCCCAGCTAGTGATAGAAAACATTAACAGTGCAGATATGATTGAAATTGACAATCTAGAAGATACTGAAAAAGGAGCATCAGGATTTGGCAGCATAAACATTTCAACAAGAGCTATTACTATCTGGGAATTCCAACAGGTAGTTAGTTGGTTACATGGATCAATAGACCAGAATACATACTAGTATGATACAGCCGAAATACCTGAGCAAACTGTCTTGACTAGCACTACACTAGGCCTAAGGTATGAAAAAAACTTAATCTAAAATTCGCAAAGCAAATTCTAAAAGCTGTTCCAGAAGATAGAAAATGGCTTGAAAGAAAATATGAATTGGATAAACTATGAAACAATGGTAAACCTTGTTCGAAAGACTAGATCTTATCTAAAAAGTTACTTTAATACAAGCAAAGACTATTTGTACTAAAAGACCAAGACCTTTATACAACAATAACCGAAAGATGTCATGATCCTAATATCACACAACATTTTAGGCAAGAAAGAACTCTTGTGATAATTATGAGTGATTGCTATTGGAAAGGCCTAGCAGATTGGGTAAATGATTACATATAATTGTGTACTGATTGTCAACACAACAAATCCCCGTAGCAAGTGAAATATCGTCGACTAAAACAGCTGTCAATACTTTATGTAGCATGGGCATCAATATCCGTTGACTTTGCTACACAGTTATCACAAAGTTAAGGTTGTATCCAACGAATAGTAATAATGTAGTGGTTTAATAAAATGGGCCGTTTCCTTAAATCACAAGGAACGCCACTGCGAATGATATGTCTATACCATTTATAAAGAAAATATGAAAGCTACATGGCTTACCAACAGAGATTGTCTGTAACAATCCCTCCTTGAATGGTCAGGTTTTGACGACGGGAAATGATACTTCTCTTTTTCTACTTCTCCTCTTCTTTGTCTTATGATAGCGCTAGGCCTCCGCCTACGTTACCGATAGTACAAGACCTCTGTATTCTATCGGGAACACCTATCGTAAGCTGTCTCTAACTCTTCTTCGTAAAGAACTTTCCTTGGTGTAACGATCATGTTGCAATAAAGATAAAGATCGTAAAGATGTCTTATATTCGTTAAAGTATTAAGTAGGAAAAGTACTTAGAACAAAGTATGAAGAACCTATCCTCCTCTGCTGCATCGGCCTCCTTATATAGTATTCTTCCCGCCCATAGTCATGTGACCCAAAGTGGTCACATGTGCGAAATCAAATCATAACAAACTAGCTATGTGACCAAGGTTGTCACATGCTCAAAACCCATGACCTCATAATGAGGTCATGTGCAAAACTCAGAAACCAATCATAACGCAATAAACAAGTCATATAACTCGACAGAGTCATATGCATGAAATCCATGACCTCATAATGAGGTTATGTCCAAAATATAAATCATATGCACCAGGCCTACCCGCAAGGCACACTCCCAAGGCATACTCGCCAGGCACATTCCCATGACTCATATTTGAGCCATGTGCGAAGGCATCACAAATCCTACATATAACAAATCATATGTCTCGAATGAGTCATAGGTGTCAAACAATAACATACCTGTGACTCTTAACCATGTGTTACATGAAAACCATTTCCTCGCCAAGCAATATTCGTGACATTGTCTCAGATATGGACTCAAAGTTTGCTGGAGAACTTTGGAAATCCTTGTGCAAAATCTGAAGCATAAAAAGCAGAAGGTCTACAATGTACCATCCACAGATGGATGGACAAACTGAGTGAACTAACCAAGTACAGGAAAGTTACATACAAAGTTTTGTCAACTATGATCTGGATAGCTGGTACCAGTTACGACCTGTCGCCGAATATGCTTAAAACATCTGTGTACCCAATGCACATAGAATAATCTCTTTCAATGCAAATTATTGATTTCATCTACAAACAGAATAAATGAAGGAACTGGAGATGTAAAATTACAGTGTCAAACTTTATGCAAACTGGATAAAAATTATCTATAAGTAAGCAAAACAATCACTCCCACAGACACAAAAGGCTATGGCTAAATACAATAATAGGAAGGTAAAGCAATAACCTGACTTCAAAATTGACAATAAAGTAATATTAAACACAAAGAATATTCACACACATTGGAAGTCAAAGAAACTCAGTCCAACATTATAGGGACGATTTGTGATCTTAGAGATATGAGAAAATCATGCCTATAAACTCAATATTTCGGATTGATGGACCATACACCTTGTGTTTTATATATCTCTGTTAGAGACTAATACGAAGTCAGTATTTGCAAACTGACAACAACCTCCCAGGGATCGCAAGGAGATTGTGGGCAACCTACAATGGGAAATACTGAAAATTGTAAGAACCGAGATACACTCCTACTCAAAGAAGATATACTGTTACTACAAGGAGGTACAGGAACTATAGTACTTTGTTAAATGGTAAGGTTGTTCTGAAGACGATGATAACTGGGAGCTGGCCACAAGCAATAATTATATGAGCAAAATAGTTAAAGAGTTCTACCATGATAATCCGTAAATGCTACTATAGTCAGAAAAATGACAATGAAAAGGTCCCACCACCGTGGCCAAGCAAACTTGGAATGTTTTTTACCGTGTCTTCATTGGATCCTACAGGAATAATTGTTTAACGTTTAACGATTAATTGTTTAAATTTAATTTTTAATTTTTAATTTATTTTATATGTATCAATAAAGGCATTTGAGGCAAAGCCTTAAAAGGAGGAAGCTTATGTTTGAAATACCAGGATCGGATACCTAGAAATCGCCCTAAGTATGATATCCCATCCGGAATCAGAATCTCAGGTCTCCAACACCTCTCTCTGGCCTGCTTATGGGGCCCACACATCCTCATACATATCAATCTTTGTTGCGTCCTGTGACTATAATGCCACAGAATTGAAGGTGGAAGAATAATACCATATATGTCACCCACTCTCCATTTGACCAGACCATGTTCGCAGGATATATGAGAAGAGACCTTTGGCCAGGTCCGGAAAGTGGAACAGAATAAATCTATCAACTACTCAGAGAGCTACTATGCTTCAAAAATGTAATATTTTTAGCAGAGTAATAGGTAACAGGATGTATTTGCATAAAGATATGTTATCAAATGTTAAAGGATTTCCATGAAGAACCAATACATTTGCATGCACTCTATGACAACGAAAAGAGTCTAGAACTCCAAAGAACACTACCTTAGAAGCCAATGAACTTCATGGGATATTACAATCAGGTTTCAAAACACATTGTACCTGCGGAAATAATTTCTTACACTGAAATGGTGATTGAAATCCTGGTTCTCAGAGCAACAAAGGGTTGCGGACTGAGTGATTAACTGTCAGCCCGGTGGAATAGCTTCCTGAAAATTAGTAGGGAGTCCTCCAGAAGATATCTATCAGTGGAGTAAGGAGTTATGAAAGTTCAAAGTCAGCTGACCTAGGAAGGTTATGAGTACAACTACCTTCTCAAATACAACCTGCAGATGGAACTGATCATTTTATTACTGATGGAGACAATTGGCACCAACCCAGTTTGACTTGAGAACTAGGCCATAAGTCTAAAGACTCTGACAATTGGAGAATTCCTATTGGAAATGGCATAATTTCCAGTTAGCTCTATGTACAATTACCGAAGAAAGTGTAGTGGTTTTCATGGTCTCCAGGTGTTCGCACCTTGGAATAATACCCAACATTGTGAGTTATAATTAGGAAGATATATTATTGGATAATAAATCGATGTAGTCCGCAAACACTCAGACATTGAATATGAATATTGAAGTACCTCCCAAGCTTTAGATACCATCAAGCAACACAGAAGAGATCTTAACAATATAATATTTTTCTTATAATTCTATCTTACTTTACCAATCTTACTTTACTCATAGTAATCATAAATGAAACAAGTGAATTCATGCCTTTCTTGACAATCTCCATCTACAGAAACAAATTATGATTGGTTTAAATAACACTGAAGTATATCAGGGTATCTCCCCCTAACAGCCGGTCATTCTATGATGGGAGAGGCTGGTAAGTACATGTAGTATGAAAGTGGAAGAAAGGGAAGTCTTTAACATCACCTAGACGTATGGTGTAGGTTTGGTAGGAGTACCAGGATCTGATACCTAAAAACCACCTTAAGTAGGGTAACCTCACTCGGAATCAGAATCTCTGGTCTCTGCCACCTCCCTCCGATACTCTTGCAGAGCCCACACGTCATCATACATATCAATCTTAGTTGCATCCTGTAACTATAATACCATAGAGTTTAAGATTTGAGAATAATACTATACATGTCTCAACATGTTTCTTTTCTTAGTCTTATTATAGCACTAGGCCTCTGCCTCCGTTACTAATAGTACAAGACCTTTCTCTTCTGTTGGGAACGCCTTTGCTAAGCTTTCTCTAACTTGTCTTTGTGAAGAGCTTTCCTTGGCGTAACAATAATGTCGCAATAAAGATCAAGATCATAAAGGTGTTTTATATTCGTTAAAGTAAAAAGTAGGAAAAGTACTTAGAATTCAATCTAATTTTATTTAAACACGTACCGCCAACACTGGCATACGACAAACCTGAGGGCCAGGCCCCCAGGTTGTCACATCCCAGATACCGCTAACTACAAACTAACTAAACCTCGAACCCCGTACCTCAAACATACTCATGCTATGCCCCAACGCGAACACTAAATACAGAGCCATCAATGGTAAAGAAAAGCCCTCCTCAGCCCAGCCTATCCGCCAGCCAAGTTACCAGTACAAAATACAAAGGTTCCACAACTGGCATGTGAATGTGATCCCGCAAAAAACCTCCTGCACAATAGAAACCCACCCGAGTGCCCCCACTCAATGATCCCGGGACACCCCTCTGACCACCTCGGCACCCATCCCCATTCCTAAGCAAAAGAAACACCCAACACCCAAGTGCATAGACCCAAGGGAAAGCCGACTTACAGGGCGAGGACTCGCTAGCTAAGAGGGTATGAACAGTCATACAGAATCCGAGGGGCACCACACTAGCAGCAGAGCCCAAACACCGCGACAGAAGCAGCCAGAATGAGACAGTCCCCAAGCCGCCGGTCCTTGACTGAACATACTCAGGTATTCAGCTCCACCTCTAACTCCTCAGCTCGCTCTGCAGGCGGCGAACCCGCCGCCTACTCCATAGTAGCCAGTTCGCTACAGCGAACCGGCCAAGACAATGACCCTTTCTAATCAGGGACAAGTGGTACAGGTGAGGTCTGGTCTTGTTTGACCTGGCACTTCTTGTTTTTCTTCCTCTTCCCACCCCCAGGTACAGGTCTAGTAACAGCATTGAACAGGCCACCTTTATCACCACCTACTGGCATAGGAGGGATGCCACCAGAGGTATTACAATGACCCGCCACATGCTCAGCTACAGAGGACTCAGGCACCTGCCCCCCTGAAGAGGGAGATACCACCACAGCCGGTGTCACCACACCAAGATTGACCCTACCCACACCAGGAGCAATCGCCTCAACCAACCTCAACGAATCAGAAACTAGGCCACCCATATTACCACACACAACAGGGCTTGCAGCAGGGGCCAGGATAACTGGCAGCGCAATATTCCCTCGCGCAAGCTTCTCCACTGGACACTGAGAACTCTCTGGGTTTAGCCCACCCTCCCCAACCAAGACTATCCAAGTAACCGAAGAGACAGAGGGGACAGGCGAAGAGGAAATCACGATTGGAGCTTTAGCTACCAACATCGTGAGATAACCATAATTAATGGTACGTTCATTCTCGAGGGCAGCTGGCAAGGCAGATATCTCTTTCCCAGCGTGATGAAATCGTACAGAAAGGATGGAGATGTGATGCCGAAGGTAAGAGACTTTGTCGTACCGGGCGAAGTTCTTCTCGACTGTACGAGACCAAACCACTGACAAACATAGAGTGGACATGGCGGAGGGGACTGAAGCTTGCTTAGCCATTACGACCTTAAGCAGGCAGCTGTAATGAATAACCAAAAAGATAAGTAAAAGGAAGAAAGGACTTCCAGCAAATGTAGGAGGAGGTCTAACAATTAAGTCCCCAAAAGGTGTTCGAAGTTAAAGACTTGAAGCCTATCATGAGATGGAAATCAAGGACTCTGATTGGATAGACACCAAACCTTCACGTCTGACACAGGGTGAAAGAAGGAGGAAAAGTACTTAGAAATTAATCTAATTTTATTTGAACTTGTACCACCAACACTGGTATACGATGAGCCCCTGCTGGTACAGAGATGCCGCTAACCGGTATACCACTAATCCTAAGCTAACCAAGTCTACAGCCCCACACCTGCCATCCCTGAGTCATGCCTGTACGAGAACTAAATACAAGACCATCAAACCACCCAGCGCCCACCCCGGTCGAAGTCCATAGCCCCTCTCGTATAAAGCCAACTAGCACTAATCATAGCCAAAGCTGAGCAAAAGACTGACCTGACCAGGTTCCTCATCCAACAAACATAAAATCACTACGATCTGGTCTCAAAACCGTCGCGCAAAACCTCCACCAAAGTAGAAAACCAACAAACACAAACTAAACCTACAGGCATCACAATAACAGGGAGGAGGTAACCAACATGTCAACCTCTGGCATCTGCATGCCAGGCCATTGACCCTATAAACCCACTTTGCCGGTTTCCTCCATAGAGCATACCGGTGAGGAGGACCTGTACCCGCTACCTGTCCCTCAAACAAAACAACACAAACATAAAAAATACATAGAGGTGGTGACAGACTGAAAAGGTCAGTGGGGCCTATCTTCCACCCATGGTGCCATGCCAAATTCATAGCCAAACCAAAGAAACCAAACAAACTCCACAAAGCCCAGCATGCAAGACCCAAACAAGTCTAACCAGGTGGTCGCAACCCACTATCTGTACAGGTAGCCATCAGCGAGTTGGGCTGTCGGGAAGCTTTACAGCACTCAGCAGCTTCGCCCAACGGCCCAAGCTGGCTGGAAACATTTAATTAGACCTCGCCCAACCTGATGCAGGCCTGACCGTTGCTCACAGGTGCCTCTCCCTCAACAATAAGCCCCCCCAAGCCCCACACACCAGACGCCATAGAGCCCATCCAGCCCCCCAGCCCCTCAGACTAATCAACCATCCAATAGCCACAGGATGGCCCATAACTAACCCCATCAGGCAGCCACTGGTCTTGGCCACACTAACAGAGCCGCAACCCCTAACACCTTGCAGCCGAGGGGGAGCCAGTATCCAATGCCAGGATCCACAAAGGAGGCAGCACCAATACCCGAAGGTGCCGGCACCAGCCACACCATCCAACCAGGTCGAACCAAAGTCAAACCAAGTCGGGAAAGAGCAAACACACAGAAGGTAGGCCCCACTTGCCATTGGTAAAGCTACCAACCACAATACATAACCGCACTACCCAAACACACAAACAATCTGAGTGTCTGGCAGCCAATCATCCCACACCACTCCAGGCAGCAATGAAAAACCACACCAGGGGGTAAGACCTTTCAGAGTCAAAGCCATCCCCACTCAGGCCAGGAGGAGATACCTGACTAAATTACCGTAAATACCACAAGGACAAAACTCCCAGGGAATGGCGATAAACATCATTGTAGGATTCTAACTGTAGAAACGAAAATGTTACATGGAGGGACCAGGCAGGCACCACCCTGCCATCTGAAGAATGATGCAGCTGGTACAACCAGTTGATACTTGGGAGGGTCATCAGTCTAACACAAGGGCGTTTTGTATTGTAAGAACTAAAGACTCCATTAAAACCCAACAAGAAGTATGTGCTAGCCCAGAGAACGACACAGGTGATCCCCTCGAAGGCAATATTCAATCCACCACATTCAAAGGCGAAACCTGGGAGTAGATAATAGACAGGAGGCCAATGATACTTTGAGCAAAAGGAGTTCATAAGTGACCGTGATAACGTGCTCGAAGTGACAGCTTCGTGAAAAACCATCAGGCAACGAAACGAGAAGTAAACAAGTAATCTGGCAGGTAACACTAACAGACCTCAATACCAAGAACCCCAGGAACTACAGAGCGAACTCAGATATCTCTCCCAGAATCTACGGCATCATGGCCTATCATGTGTGCGAAAGAAACACTCCGGGCGAACCAATGGCAATGATGAGGAAAAGTACTTAGAATAAAGTGTGAAGAACCTATCCTCCTCAACTGCATCGGTCTCTTTATATAGTATTCTTCCTACCCATAGTCATGTGACCAAAAGTAGTCACATGTGCGAAACCAAATCATAACAAACTAATCATGTAACCAAAGTAGTGACAAGCTCAAACCCCATGACCTCCTAGCAAGATCATGTACAAAAACTCGTAAACCAATCATAACACAATAAACAAGTCATCTGACTCGAATGAGTCATATGCAGGAAACCCATGACATCGTAATGAGGTCATGTGCAAAACATAAATTATATACGCAAGGCATACTCACCAGGTGCACATCTCATAACTCATAATCAAGTCATGTGCAAAACATAACAAATCATAATATAAAATGTCATATGACCCAAATGAGTCATATGCGTGAAACAATAACATACCTATGATTCACAATCATGAGTCATATGAAAACCTTTCCCGTGCTAAGCCTCGTTCGTGATATTAGCTCCTCTCCCCCTAAGCCTGATTCCCATCAGGCTTTATCCTCAAATTTCAATAGTTTATGTTCCACTGATTGCATGGTTCTCCAAAGCCTATTGAACTTGTCATCCGCTTCCCACCATCCTATCCTCACCGTTTTTAAGGTGAGGTTCTCCATCTCGCTCAGCCTGGAGGGGGTCTAATTAAGTATTTCCATCCTACTGAGACTGCTAAGGTGAAGCTGCTGAGTGCTGTAAATCTCCCTCGTGGACCAGTCGGTTGACAGCCACCTGTGCTAATAGTGGGTTGCAACCACCTGGTGGGACTTGTTTGTACCTTGTGTGCTAGATATAGTGAGGTTTGTTTGGTTTCTTTGGTTTGGCTACAGGTATGGCAGGAGGAGACAAGGCAATATGGATGAAAGATAGGTCCTACAGACCATTCTGGTCTGTCACCACCTCTATTTATTTTATTTGTTTATTGTATTTTGTTTGGAAGACAGGCAGCAGGTATAGGTCCTTCTTACTGGTACGCTCTTCAGAGGCAACTGGCAAAGTGCATTCATATGGTCGATGGCCTGACATGTGGGCGCGAGAGGTGTACATGTTGGTTGCCTTCTTCCTACTATTGTGTCGCCGGTAGGAATAAAGTTGTTTGTTGGTTTTCTTTTATAGTTGATATGGGTTGCAGGACAGTATTTAAACTGGACGGTAGTGGTTTTAAGTTATTAGCCGAGGAACCCAGTTATGTTGGTCTTTTGTTCAGCTTTGGCTACACTTGGTGCTGGGTGACTTCATACCAGAGGGGCTATAGGCTTGGACCAGGGAGGGTACTGGGTTGTTTGATGGTCTTGTAATTAGTTCTTGTGCACGCATGACTCAGGAATGGCGGGTACAGAACCATAGGCTTAGTTAGCTTTAGACTAGTGGTATACTAGCTAGTGGTATCCCTGTACTAGCGAGGGCTCATCATATGCCAGTGTTAGCACTACCAGTTTAAATGAAATTATATTGACTTCTAAGCACTTTTCCTACTTATTAATTTTAACAAATATAAAATACCTTCACGCTCTGTATTATTATCACCACCTTGATCATTATTACTCTGACAAAACTTTGTATAAGAGAGTGTTAGAGAAAGCTTTTGATAGGCACTACAGATCGAAGACAATGGTCTTGTACTATCAGTATCTAGGTAGAGGCCTAAGAGCTATCATATAGCAGAAGAAGAAGAGAAAAGCAGAGATGTATCATTCCCTGTCACCAAGAACCAAGTATCCAAAGGGAAATCGTTATACCTATTCATCTTCAAGAAGATGTAACTACCTAAGTCTTATTGTATTTTGATTTCTTAACATGTCATATCCAGCTCCAGTCTTTATTTGACTGTATATTTTGATTCACAATTGTAGTCACTAATTGGATGGAAAGCTATCATCCCTTGCACTCCCTAGCTGTCACTAGTCGTCCCCTCCAGTTCCTTGCTCTCCCCTGCCATCACCGGCCGTCACTCGCAGTTTGCTACTCTTCCCCACCGTCCTCCACCATTCCACACACTCCCCCACACTCCTCCACAGTCCCCCACAGTCCCCGACATCCCCCCACAGTTCCCCACGTCCCACCCCAGTTGCCGCTCGTCTCTTACCGTAACTGGTCGTCACTCGCAGTCCACTGCCATCATCTTCGAAGCCCACTGTCCTTGGCAAGTTCCCTATCACCCTGGCTGCTCTCGGGCCTCCACCCTAGCAAATATTGTCTCAGGTTGTGGGGCCCGTCGTCCTTTGTGATAGCGGCAGTCTTTATATTTTGTGGACGAGAACGGGACATCTCTCATCGTCCGGTCAGGTCCCGGGCTCTTGGTAGTCCGTCCTCCGGGCCCTGCCGGTCCCCTGGACAATTGCGAACACTGAACACCGCACACACTGGAAGTACGTGGAAGCAGATCAGGGTGATCCAGAGAAGGATAAAAGGCAGTCTGTTTTCCCTTTGTTAGTTGATTTCGTTCATTATCCAATCTCTCTCTCTTTCCTCCGTTACTTGTATTTGGGTCAAATCAGTCTTTCCATTTTTTGTTCCCTATTATCTTCTTGAGAATATTTCTCCAGTTGGGATATTCAAAATTTGATCTTTGCATCTTTGTCCAGCCATTCAATTTGAGTCAACAGTGTCCAAATCGCTGCCATAAATCTCGTTGTTAAAAAGTAGATATTGTTCATTAACAAAAACAACTGACTACAACAAATAAAAAAATAAATTGATTATACAACAACTACCCCCTCACTAAACCCATCATCACAATAACAAAAAAATAATAATAAAATGTAAATTCATCATAGAAATCAATATTTAGTATACTATCCATTAGTCTTAATAATTACTTCAATCCTATCCACCCTTGAACCTGCTAGAGAATCAAAAATCTTTGGGTTAAGAAGTTCTCAACAAGTAGTAATAGCCTCCTCAATTGCTTTTTTAACCTTATTGTCAGAGCCCTTCATGAGATATAAGTTAGGATAATGCTTCTGAAGCTTATCTTTCACCAGAGCCCAAACATGTTCAATTAGATTGAGATCTAGTAAATAGGCTGGAATTTCTATAAGAGTAATTCCCTGCCCTCTGAGCCATCTCCTAAAAGGTAACTGAGTCTTAGCATTATCAATACTAAATAAAACCTCTTCCTCCTCAAGATCCTCCTTAATATCCTCCCATATCCCTACAAAGTTATGTTGATCATAAACCTCAATAATTGACTTTCCAGTTACTCTACCTCCAGTCGAAGAAGGATCAGGAAAAACAGGCAAAAAGTGACCACAAGTTTGGCCATAAAAAAAACCAGTCATCGTCTGGCCAATCTTCATCTCCCCTGTCCTAGCAGTAGGTTCCATACAATCCATATTCCACTTCTCTTTTGGGTACCTAAATACTCATTTTTTCCTCTTTCATCTACCCCTCTGAATAGCAACCTCATCTTCTCATATTGCCTTTCTCCTCCACATCTCTCTTGTCCAGTTCCTATAAGCTAATGCCCATTTGAATCTCTCCTGAGCTAGATCCTCATCCAAGTAAACTCTCTCTGGTACTAACCACTTTTTAAGATGCCTTTGTGCAAGTCTTCTCCTAACTGTCATAGAAGAAACATTTGAAGCCACCTTTTAGGCAATCTCAAAATAAATAGCATTCCTATTTTCAAGAGCTTCCTCCACTATAGTATCATCCTGTACCTTGGTAGTTTTAGGATGTCTTCCTCCACGCTTCCTCTCCTTGCCCTCTAATTTTTGCTTTGATATTGTATTTTTAACAGTTGTGAGAGGGATGTTGAGGTAGTCGGAAATCAGCTGATATCTCATCTGAGGCTCGTGTAACCCAAGGATTCTCCCTGCGGTAAACTCAGAGAGGTGATGGGTTAGAATAGGATTATTTAA
The DNA here is from genome assembly GCF_000151645.1 of Tuber melanosporum. Lineage (NCBI taxonomy): Eukaryota > Fungi > Ascomycota > Pezizomycetes > Pezizales > Tuberaceae > Tuber > Tuber melanosporum. Next base: position 126,813 of record NW_003298864.1, on the reverse strand, counting down.
ATAACTGCAAAAAATAGGAGGTATAGTATTTAAAGGAAAACGAATCAGGGAAACCTTTTTAATACTAGCTTGTAATGGACATTCACTGTAGAATACCAGCTAACCTTTAATACCCTATTAGAGTAATAAATCTATTGTGGCAAATCCTACTTTCAGAATCACTCCTGTAAATTCAATAAAAAAAACCCTTCAAAAATTCAAGAAAGTAAACCAGAAACACTTCTGTATTTTAGAGTTTTTTTTAAAGATAAAAAATAATTAAGTAGATAGTCAGTATCGCTTAAAATTTGGCAATAAAGCTATAATGTTTATGCCAAACTGTGTTGAAACCCATGCTTATTACCTAGTTTAGTACCTCAAGAAATCGCTTTTTTTCTCACAAATTACATTTTCTCTTCCTAATATGTCTCTGAGGGCCTGTTTGGCAGGCCAGTATTTGGACTGAAAATCCGGATTATCTCCTAAGTTTGCACTTTTAGTCTAATGTTGTTTAGTGGGTCAGGGGCTGGACTACATTTGCATTGCAAGATTAGATCAGGATTTTCAATCTGGATTTTCTCAGAAAAACCAGTTACCAAAGGTCAACTTCAAGTGGTATTAGCCCTAATATCTTTCACACCTTAGTCTTTTTTCCATTAACGCCGGTCCTGTTTACTAGTATTCTACCCAAGTAAATTGAACACTGCTCTGTTTTTTCTTTTTTTAATAACCCATTAGACCTTTTTCTGTACTATTCATTCCACTCAGATACATCTCAGACGTCCTACTACCTCTCAGTTCCCTGAACCGCCTATGCCCCCCAGCTTTCTGAACCTCCTACGGCCACCGGCTTCCTGAACCATCTCCGCCCCTAGTTCCCTGGGCCTCCTCCATTTTTTTTCCCAGTTTCCTGGACTTCCTATGCCCCTCCAGCCCACCGACTGCCTCAGCTCCCGCGTCTCTGGACAGCTTACAACTTGAAACGAAGAAACATTGAGGAGTCACTTGGAGAAAATATAATTTGAAGCATCTCTTGCATCTCCTACATAGTACTCTACTGTATGACACCCACGTGGCTCGGCTATCTCTCACTGCTACTCGTGTGTGTAGATGGGTGATTGGACAGCCAGGGATCAGAGACATCAAAGTGTCTTACTTGTTTGAGTAATTTCGAAGCCAAATTTATTCTTTTATTTCCTATGAAGGCAATAAGTTCAGGCCTCTGAAATCTCTGTCTATCTGATCACCCACCTACATCCCCGAGTAGTTGCATGAACCGCCTATACTAACATTGATTCAATAGTATCCCATGTGATTCCTCTCTTCCTACTTCTGCGCTTTGGTACATCTGCATACACAGCGTGCTGCATTAACGAATGCACTCGGGCTTTGGTATGATATCACCGTCTTGTCAAGTCTCACACTTTTAGCTTTTATTCGTCCAGTCAGCCCAAGAATCTCCTACGGCCAGTGAAAGCGGTTCATCCTTGCAGCTTCTTCCAGAAGTTATTCATTTGTTATGTTTTTATGCAATATCTCTCTCAGGATTACAGAAGAAGGAAAGAGCAACCTAGGATGATGTGAAGAACAGAGTTTTAATTGATGAACTACTACATCAGGCTCGCATTGGCAGGAGAGCTGGGAATGGCTTCAAGGGTAAGGCCTGGCAGGCAGCAATAACAGCTTATAATAAGAAGCTTGTACACATAGTAGATGTTGAACAGGTGAAGAGGCGAATGAAGTGTGTAAGTTCTGCTACTCAAATATGATGATCTTTTTTCTTTCTATTGCTAATGAATATTTATTAATCAGATAAAACAGCTCTAAGAGATATTTTATCGTCTTTATAGAAATTCTGGGTTTTGGTAGGATGAAGAAAATAAAATGGTCACAGCAGATGATGACGTATGGGATACTTACCTCAAGGTATGTAGTATTTGCTCACTGTCATTGCTTTACTATTAAATTATAAGTGTCTTTAATATTTATTTATTAAAACAAATAAAACTCTTAGACCTAGTTCAACCCTATAACATGTTTGCAAGGTGCTAATTACGTTATCGATTATGAGGTACGATAGTTAGCAGATGGCTTGCTCTACCACAGAGGAGGTAAGAATGGAGAACTAAAGGAGATTTCGAAGGTGTACTGAGAAACAAAGAGGTAACCATTCAATCAAGTATATTGAAATACTATCTGTCGAAGTCTGCCTTTCCATCATGGAAACAGGCAGTCTTTAAATATACAAATCTTGTTTATATCTAGCATGAATGAAACTAATCCAAGATATCAAGCAATACTGTCACAGATGTGGTGTGGCAAGGAAAAGGTTTTCACATGATGCGTAGTGATAAGTCATAGGTGCGTTATTTTTTGGCACATGACACATTTGAGTTATATGACTTGTTATATTATAATTTGTTTCGCACATGACTCAAGTACGAGTCATGGGAAATGCACCTGGTGAGTGTGCCTTGCAAGTGTGCCTTGCAGGTATGCCTTACGTATTTGATTTATGTTTGGTACAGGACCTTGTTATGAGGTCATGGGTTTTGTGCATGTGACCATTTGTTGTCATATGACTTGTTTATTACGTTATGATTGGTTTATGAGCTTTTGCACATGACCTTGCTACGGGGTCATGGGTTTTGAGCATGTGACTACTTTAATCACATGATTATTTTGTTATAATTAGATTTCGCGCATGTGACCACTTTAGGCCAAATGACTTGGGGCAGGAAGAACATTATATAAGGAGGCCAGTACAGCCAAGGAGGATAGGTTCTTCACACTTTATTCTAAGTACTTTTCCTCGTCCTTGCCGTCACTTCGTCCAGAGCGTTTCTTTCGCACCCATAATGGGTCTTGATGCCTTGGATTGTGGGGGAGGTATCTGAGTTCGCACAAAAGTTGCTGGGATTCTTGGTGTTGAGGTCTGTTGGCGATGCGTGGCGGATTACTTGTTTGCTTCTCGTTTCGTTGCTTGCTGGTTATCCCACAATGCTGGCACCTCAAACTATTCATCACGGTCGCTTACTAGCCCCTTTTGGTAAAATGTCTTCAGCTTCCTGTCTATCATCTACTTACAGGTTTCGCATTCGATTGGGGTAGATGGAACATTGTGTTTGGGAGGATCAGCAGTATCGTTCTTTGAGCCAGCTCATGATATTGAGTTTTAATAGAGTCCTTAGTTCTCACGATACAAAATGCCCTTGAGTTAGACTGATGACCTTCCCAAGTTCAACTCATTGTACTGGCAACATCATTCCTCATGTGGCAGGGCTGTACCCACCCAGCCCCTCCCCGTTACGTTTTTTGTTTCTACAGTCGGAATCTTATGATATTATTTATCACCTTTTCCTTGGAAGTGTTTGTCCTTGTGGCATTTACAGTAGTTTAGTCAGGAGTCTCCTCCTCGCTTCAGTGGGGATAGCTTTAACCCTGAAAAACTCTTACCCCCTGGTGTAGTTATTGTTGCTACCTGGGATCGTGTGGGATGATTGGCTGTCAGGTACTCGCGTTCTCTGTATGTTTGGGTGGTTCGGTTGCGGATTGTAGTTGGCAGCTTCACCTGTTGCAAGTAGGGCCTATCCTGTATGTGTTTGCTTCTGTTCATTCGCCCTTCCCCTTCTTGTCATGTCAGTTGGGAGTGCCTCTTGCCCCTTGTTCGGTTTGTGCTTGTTGCTAGACCTGTGGGACTAGCTTCAGCTGGCTCTGCCTACTCTTTCTCGGCTTAGTTGGACTTTGGTTTGGCTGGGTTGGATTGTGTGGCTGGTGCTGGTGCCTTCAGGTATTGGTACTGCCTCCTTTGTGGCTCCTGACTGTGGCTGGTGGGTCTCCCCCCAGCTGCAAGGTCCTGGAAGTTGGAGCTCTGTTTGTGTGGCCAAGACCAGTGGCTGCCTGATGAGGCTAGGTATGGGCTGTCCTGTAGCTATCAGATGGTTTATCTGTCTGAGGGGCTGGGGAGCTGGATGGCCTCTGTGGCGTCTGGCATGTGGGGCTTGGGAGGGGCTGATTGGGGAGAGAGAGACACCTGCGAGTACTATTCGGGCCTGTATCAGGTTGGGTAAGGTCTAATTAAGTATTTCCAGTCCGACTTGGGCTGTTAGGTAAGGTTGCTGAGTGCTGTAAAGCTCCCTGATGGCCTGGCTGGCTGATGGTCACCTGTGCGGAGAGTGGGTTGCGACAACCTGGTTGGACTTGTTTGGGTCTTCCATGCTTGGTTTTTGTAGGATTTGTTTAGTATGTTTGATTGGGCTACGGGTTTGGCAGGAGGGGGCATGGTACCACAGATAGGGGATAGGCCCCACTGACCTTTTGGGTCTGTTACTACCTCTATGTATTGCCTATGTTTGTGTTGTTTTGTTTGGGAGACAGGCAGCAGGTAAAGGTCCTCCTCACCGGTACGCTCTTCGGAGGTAACCGGCAAAGTGGGTTCATAGGGTTGACGGCCTGGCTTGCAGGTGCGAGAGGTTAACATGTTGGTTGCCTCCTCCCTGCCATTGTGTCACCTGTAGGTTTAGTTCATATTGGTAGGTTTTCTATTGTAGTGGAGGTTTCGCGGGGCGGTTTTTTAAGACCAAATAGAAGTGATTTTGTGTTTGTTGAACAAGGAACCTGGTTGGATTGGTCTTTTACTCAGCTTCGGCAATGTTTAGTACTGGTTGGCTTCATACCAGAGAGGCTACAAACTTGGACCGGGGTGGGCGCTGGGTTGTTTAAAGGTCTTGTAATTAGTTCTCGTATAGGCATGACTGAGGGATGGTAGGTGCAGGACCGTAGTTTTAGTTAGCTTAGGATTATTGGTATACCAGTTAGGAGTATCCCTGTACTGGTGGGAGCTCATCGTATGCCAGTATTGGTAGTACGAGTTTAAATAAAGTTTCATTGAATTCTATGTACTTCTTCTACTCATTACTATAACGAATATAAAACCCCTTTAGGCTCTTTACCATTATCGCAACCTTTGTTATTATTACAAAAAGAATGCTGTTCGGAGAGAAGAGTTAGAAAAGACTTACAATAGGCATTTCTAATAGAAGACAGCGGTCTTCTACTATCGGTAATATAGGCATAGGCCTAGAGCTATAGGATGACCGAGAATAGAAGTTTCGTTCCCTGTCACCAAGAACTAACCATCTAATGGGGATTCTTACAGATGCTCTTTGGTAAAACAAATCAAGTATCAAAACAATACTTAAAACCCAACATGTAAGATAACTAAGTATCAAAGCGATACTTAAAACAAAATATAAAACAATACTAAGTATGAAACGATACTTAAAACAAACCAAGTATTAAGGTGATTCTTAAAATAAAACATAAAACAAAACTAATAACTGAGTACCCATACCAGTTACATTATCCAAAACAAAACTATTGTTTAAACAAACAAAATCTAATAATTATTACAAGCAGAATCTGAGAAACTAAAAGCTTCAATCTCTGCTATGAGCTCTTCATCATAAGTGTCATACCAGGAACAAGAAGAAATCCTAAGAAAACAATGTGACTCAAGGAACTACAGATCGCAGTAGTCATGAATACCAGATTCATGCTGTATATCTACCTAAGTATTATTGCAATCAGGGCAGTAGTCTACTCAGAGGATAGCGAAGTAGTCTTCAGGTTGAATAACATCGCGGTTCAACTACAGTCTAACAAGCTGTTGTCGTAGCCTCACATTGTGTTCCACATAGTTTGACATCGTTATGGTATTCGGATAGTGAATGGTGACTAGAAGAGTATGTCAAGAACTTGTTCTATAGTCTAGTTTTTCTCACCAATGCTTGTGAATTCTGACTCAAAGTATGGTGCCCAAAATCTATCCCAGGCTTCTAGTTCAACTTACCATCACTCAGTTTTCAGCATAGTTGGTGTCCAACACATCATGATGTAATTAATCATGGGTGGTAGAAAATCATTTGACAAGTTTTCTTCCTACCACTTGTTCACCATGTCCATAGTGTACTCTAGCTCTTCCAGTGGTTCCCAGCTGTTTTCGCTGGTTTGGTAACTTTTCCATTTGACCAGGAACCGATTATTTCCATGCCAAACGCTATGGTCTTAGATTTCTTCAACCTCCTAATGATCCTTCTTATCGATGATGATAGGTGCAGGTCGAGAATGTGTTCTTCCAGGGAACTTAGTGTCATCATTAAGATGGAAGCGTTTAACAGCAGATGTGTAGAAGACAGCAGTATTGTGGTGGTACATGTGTCTATCTATCTGGATAGTGTAATTTTCTGTATGCTCATCAAAGAATAAGACCTTGAATGGTTCTCACCATCATGGTTGTAGTTTCTTACTGCATCTAACATTGGTAATAAACATATTTCCATAGACCATAAGCATGTCGCCAGGCAGAATAGATATATGTTCGCGTAGCCTCTGTTGAGTAGTAGTGGTGCTTTGCAATTATGCAGCTTTAACAGCTTGGAAAGCATCATTCAGGATGGCTTGATTGCGGCTTAAGTGGTCATTAGAGGCAGGAATGAAGGAGTTCTTGAATAAGGTTATAGGCAGGAGAGGGTATTGGCGGCCAAATATTGCCTTGTATGGAGGCATTCCTAGGGTGTCTGAATATCTGGCATTGATATATGTGGCGAGCTCAGTGAGTGCAGGTTCCCTATTGGTCTGTCTTTCTTTGATTATATTCCGAATTCCCATCTTGACTTCATGGATCTTTTGTTCAGCTTAGTGATTAATCTCGTGATGTCCGTGAGCAGCCATAATGTGGTTGATTTCAAGGGAAGTCAAGGTTTATTTCCAACATCTGGCTGTGAAGGAGAGATAAGCGTCACTGACAATAGACAATAGGTATCCATTGGGAATAAATAAATATCATTGTAGATTATTCCAGGTTTCTTTAGAAGAGTCGGTAACTTTCATTAGTATAAGCCACACATAGCCAGAAAATTGATCAACAGCTACCAAGATAGTGTCATACCTAGTGGACTTGTTGAATGGTACTGAGAAGTCGATAGTAAATGATACGAATATCTCGTAAGATAATTAGAATGTCTTGGCCTTTCCTTCCGATAGTTGTGTTCATTCCATGTTTGCCTGGCAGAGTTCCCAATGTTTGACAAAATCGCAGAAATTGTTTCCCATTTCCAGCCCATAAATATATTCTGAGGCATACTGGAGGTTACACTTGAAGCTGTTGTGTTCTTTATTGTAGATTTCGTAATGACCTATTCCCCAATAGTCATTTCATTGAACATGTGGCCCTTTGAAATATATAAACAATGTTCACCATAGTGAGTGCTAGTATAGACCATTCTTTTGGATATGTTGTAAGGAGTGAGATCTCCATGCCTGGAGCTGTCCATAGCTTTGAAATAGATTGGATCATAGTGGTATCCAGCTATCATCTGGCTTAGAAAGGAGGAGGTTAATTCCTCCATATTTGATCTAACATCTCGTTCATCCTCAATGAGATATCCTCTTGTTGGTTCAGTACGGTCTTCCTCTTCTTCAAAGGTTTCATCAAGCTGTTGGTGATGTTCAGGAATTGCGAGCGGTGTAACAGAGACGATAGTTTCATTATTGTATACTCGCTAGGGTCCACCAAATTGTGGTCATGAATCGATTATGGGGGGTGAGGATGGAGGCACTGACTGTAAGTAGGATGTTCCGTCCAAGTAGGATGCTGCTTCTTCGAGTTGTTCAAAACCTGGGTATCGTCTTGCAGTAGGATTAAGGGTAAGGGGGAGTTGGATCGATCCATCATTAACATTGTCCATCATTTGCTATTCTTCTTCACCTTCTGCAGTGTCCAAGCTGGTACTTTTGGAATCTTCAGCAGAGGTATAGCACAGTCGCTGGTATTTGTTGCCAAATTTAATTTTAGTCTAGTGAAAGAGGTACAGGTATAGAGGTAACTTTGGGACCAGTGGAGTCTGTTTTGTTTAAGCTCAGGATGTATACTTTGGAGGGTGCAATCGTCTTTCCCTTCATCAATGATTTCTTTTCCATGCTCTGTTTCAGCCCTGTACATGGTATAAGAGAAAGGAACGGCGAGAGGGACAGTACTGGTACTAGTCATTGTTAGTTCTTGTTCATAGGAAGTGTCATCAGGGCTATCTTTGCTTTGTCTTGTATGGTCATAACCAAGAGGGGGGTCCTGGAGCATCTGGTTCTCATAAATACAGGACAATGCATCAGCTAAATAATTGGTGCTTCCAGGGTTTTAGATGATCTTTACAATGTATTTGCTAATTTCTCCTATTCATTGTGTTCTTCTCCCGCAGGAAATCTTGTCTGTTTTCAGATTAGTGAGGGGTTGGTAGTCAGTAAAAATAATGAAGGTGTTGCCTATCAAGATGTAGTTGAAAGTGGCAAGAGGATTGATCACTGCAAGCACTTCCTTGTCAGTTGTTCCATAGTTCATTTGTGAATTAGTGAACTTTCTACTGTGCAATGCTGCTGGTCTTGCCAGTTCATGCGATGGTCCTTGGCCAACCCATGCTCCAACCCCAACATCTGATACATTAGTAATTAGCCAAATTGGTTCTTGTTTATTATAGTCGATAGATCATATAATATTGGCGTTATTGATTAATTCCTTGACGTTAGTAAAGGCTTAGCCATGTTTATCTATAAGGTCTGTGAGGGGTGCAGTTACTGTAGCATGATGTGGGAGAAACTAGGGGATGTAATTGACAAGTCCTAGTACCCGCATTAGTTCTTTTTGATTTTGGGAGGTTGTCCATTCTGTTAAATAGGTAATTTTTCCAGTGGCTGCATGTATTCCTTCGTTGTATATTACAAGTCCCAGGATGAGCATGTCGGCAAACAGAGTTGATTTATTTCGACAGGCAGAGAATTTAACTTCCCTTAGTTTGGTACACACTAAACCTATACGGTATGCGTGTTCTTTCTTGGAGTTTGAGAAGATAAGGATATTATCAATATAAACCTAGATGAAATGGTGGAGGTATTCGCTTGACAGGTTTTCTATAATTTGCATGAAGGTAGCGGGGGTATTCATGTCTTCTGGTAGCATATCTTGGCTAATGAAAGTTGTGAAAGGTGTCTTGAAACTGTTATAGCATTTGCTTTCTTGGTCTAATCTTGTCTGGAAATAACCATCACTTATGCTGTTCTTACTTCCAAATCTTACCCATTCTACTGCATTCAGGATCTGAATCTAGTTTGGGATAGGGGAACCATCCATAACCCTATTTTCATTCCTTAATTTCAGGTCAATGAGGGGGCAAATTCTTTTACCATCTGCTTTGAGCTGGACAAACATATATGCAGTACCTGGTGCTTCTACTAGGTACTGGATTTCTGTTCTTTGATTTTGGTTTATCCAATCACATAGTATGTCTTTATATGTATTAGGAATAGAATAAGTTAGTTGATTCTTGAAATTAGAGGGGTCCCATAGGTAGATATGATTATTTATTTCCCACATAAGTGTTAGTTCATCTGGAATCAGATCAGGGAAAACATCAGAGTATTCCTCCAATAGGCATTGGGCAGTTGCTTCACAGAATGCGGCACGGTATTTTCCGCTTGATGGTTTATATGAGACTCTGACATTCAGTTCAGGGAAGTCGACAATAGATTCTCTGCATCTGATTATGACTTTACGCTGGTTTAGGAATGACATTCCAATCAGGACATTGTATTTAGCTAGTTCCCTACTAGCATCTCATGTGTAGTAAGTGTAGCAGAACCAAGTCTGATAGTAGTGCTACAGGTTTTATGGCTTTTAGATCATGACCCTTTTATGGCCATATTGACTGGTATGGGCTGGTTAAGGTCTCAAGTTGGGAGTCCATGGACAGAGACAAAGGCATAGCTGATCATGTCCCTTCCAATTGCACCAGTGTCAAATAGGACTCTAGCCCTTTTGCCATTGATCAGGATAGTACCTTGTAGGGTGGTGTGTATCTTGAATGTAGCGGGAGGTCAGACACTGTTGCAATCTACATCAATATCTCCAATATAGATCTCCTCATATTTACTGGATTGGGCATCATCACTATCGCTCTCAATATTATGGGCCAATGCCTTTTGGTTAATCGCCTTTCCTTTTCTCTTCTTCGTAGGACAATTCTTTGCCATTTGTCCTGCTTTTTCATATTCAAAACATTCTCTCCTCTGTCATCTCAATTCTTTGTGGGATTTTGTTTTCTTCTGAATAACTAATTGTATGTCTTCTTGAGAGTTGTTTGAAGGCTTGTACCATGGTTGCCTATTACTGCTAGAGGATGCCTGTGTCTTGTATGCCTTGGTTTCATAGAGGATGGTATTCTTCTACTCTGCCCTAGTGATTATTACTGATATATCATTGTCATCTTCCTTAAGTGGCTTTGCCTCTCACCAGAGGGTAGGGTGCATGGCATTGTAGAATCGCCACTTAAGGCTATAACCGGAGATGCTTTCTTTCTTCATTCAGTCCCTATACATCAGGAGATCTGTAGGTCCATCAGTGATTCTTTTGACTTGCACTCTATTCACCTGGAGAAGCTGGTTGAATTTGTTGCATAAGAGGTGATTTGTGATAGAGGATTGGAATCGGTTTTTGAGGTAATCAAGAACAGTAGATCCTCTCAATCTTATATTTCCACCATATTCCTTATAGCATTGGTGGTATGCGTCGGTTGCCTTTCCTTCACAGAATAATTCAATATATAGTCTATATGTAGGGTTTTCCACATCTACCCTTTGTAAGAGAAGATAGTGTGTAAGTTCAGGTACCCATCCATTGAAGGCTTCAGACTTGAGGTCATTTCCTTCTCTTATGAACTTCACCAGGAGGTGGAGCTTGAACCTAGGGAGTTCAGGTACTTCAGATTCCTCCTCTTCTTCAGGTCGTACTCGAGATCTCCCACCTCCCAAAGGCCCTCTTACAGTGCTAGCCATATCTGATTCGCTATGGGTTTCTGGGTCATTTGGAGGGTCAATAGTAGACTTCTTTGCTAGAGTTGGTGAGAATTATCCTCAACGTTGTGGGGCTTCTGTGTTTGCAGGTTCTCTAGGCTCCTTAGCAGAGTTTCAGGATTATTTCTTTCTTGTACAGTCAAGCGGTAGGATCTGCTTCCGACTCCTGGTTGTCAAACACTCTAAGTTGGTTTTGAGACAAAGCCGAATGTACCGTGATTCCACTGCTTCTCTCCACTAGCTATCTGAGGTAGATGTCGATAGGTTGATCAGGCCTCAATCCAGAAACAGGTTCTTAACCTCTTTACGTTATCGATTATGAGGTATGATAGTTAGCAGGTTGTATATTCTAGCCAACAGAGAGTAAGAGCTGAGAACTAAAAGCGAGTTCGAAGGTGTACTGAGAAACAAAGAAGTAACTGTTCAACTAAGTATCTTGAAATACTTTCTGTTGAAGTATGCCTTTTCCATCGTGGAAACAGGCAGTCTTTAAATACACAAATCTTATTCATGTCTAGCATGAACAAAACTAATCCAAGGTATTAAGTGATACTCTTAGGTAAAACAAATCAAGTATCAAAATGATACTTAAAACAAAATATAAAACATAACTAAGTATCAAGATGATACTTAAAACAAAACATAAAACAAAACTAATAACCGAGTACCCGTACTGGTTACAAACCCAGCTGCTAAGCAGTTCAGAACAGAGGTACTCAAGTATTATTCACAATTGCATGAGCTATTCTAACAAACAACTACAATGGGTCAGCATGCTATTTCCACTCAAATAAATATACATAGGCGTCATCAATACTATCTGGATAGCAGTTACAATGATAATAATCCAGATAATAGTGAACTTAAAAACCATCCTCCAGCCTTTCTCTCTCAACAATCATATTCTTCTTTCCATGATGAAGTTGACCATGATGCAAATGAGTCTCAGTTTTTACAAGAACAAACAACAGTTTCTAAGTCACACAATATGAGAGATACTGATATTCCAAAGTCTTCAGTGATTCAGAATAAATACAAGGGGAAATGCAAAGATATTACACAGTCTTCTAGCAATCTCACAGCTGAAATTAATATACAAGGTCTCTCTGAATTGGCTAACTCTGTTCGCAATCCGATGCTTGGTCAATTGTCTCCATAAGCTGCTTCTGATCTGTCCACCTCTCAGCTTAGTTTGAGTCTTTGCTTCTCTACTTTATCACCAGATATTCCTTCAAGCCTTTCACTACAACAAACACTCTACGCTCAAGCCTTATTATCATTGAATAAGCTGTTATCATCTGGAGAAATCATCAAATCAAAGTACTTGGCAGCATTCAATCAAATTTTGAAAACAAAAAAGAGAAAAGATACCTTTCTTTTAAGGGCTCCTAAAAAGTTTCGGCTTCCCTAGGTACAAAATTTTGCTTTCTAATACGGCATTATCTCCCTCTCAATATATCAAGGTAAATATTATTTTCATATTACTTGTATAATCTATAATACTTATTACTAACTTGTACTAAGGGTTAGGTAGCCTCTATCCTACCAAGTCTCTGATAATCTCTTCACATATCTCATGCAATTTTTGTTCTTAGTCAATTAGCATGCCATTTGTCTCATCTGACTTGCAATACATCCAACTGTTCTCTATATTCTTGGTGTTCATTCACCTGGTGAAGTTGGTTTGTGGGTTCTGCTAGGAGGTTTGGTACTTGTATTTGACTCATACACTCTTGACTCTGACTGGATTAATATCGATACTCTACTCTCATAATTGTATTATTAGTTCGTTAATCATAAACACTTATTCTCTTACTTATATACATTTGTGACAGTTATAAGAACTTAGTGATAGAAGCTTACCTGTATCTGGTGAATGAAAGTCTGAGTCCGGAACCTGCGTATGCTGCATAATATTCTCCTCATAATGAGATATAAAATTATGAAGGAAACATAAAACCTTTACCAACTTTGCTTGAATACTCATATCAAAGAATATTGGCATCCAAAGAATAGAAAACTGCATTTTCAAAATCCCTAACATTCATTTGACAGAATTGCATAATGAGGAATGTCTTAAGTTAAGTAACTTCTTCGCATTCTGTGGCCTAATATTCCCAATATAATATTAATATCATAACACACATTTAACCCTGCTAAAATACATTTAATCCAATTAGGAATCCACTACTAGCCTCAAATTACCTTGCTGAAATTCTTTAAGGTGATTTCTAACATTACGATAAGGAACTAACAGTGAGGTAGACTCTCTGTATCCTGCATCTCTAAGGTAATATTTACCCTCAGGAATTTCAAACCCCTTCTGCTTTGCATCATCTAATACTCAGGCGTCATGGGCTGATTCTTCCCATCCACTGAGAACATATTGGAAGGTAAGATCAAATGATACTGCAATAAATATATTCTGAGCAGTGAATCCCTTACGATAACAGTATATACCAGCATCAATAGCAGGAACCGTGACAGGAATTAGAGAACTGTCAACACCTCCTAAACAATTCTTAAAGAAGGGATAATACTCTTGGTTACTGGTGATTTCCCATGAAATATCGAGGTCATCATTTGGGTAGAAAGTTGAAAGTTTTATATACTCTTCTTTCATATTGCCTAGAGCATCGAGAATCATATATAACAATAGTTGTACAGTTTCAAATGAATGTTGAAAGTGCTTCTTGATATTGTATGTATTCACACTATTGGTAACTCGGTACAAAAACTTATATAGTTGGTACTTCACAGTCAAATATTGCGTATCTTGTATACCTCTTTATTTTCGTAACTTGTGACAAAGCTTTAAAAAGGTTCTTTTGGTTATCCACAAACTTTCCAATATCCGGCCTTCATGTCCACACTCTATCAGCTCATCAGTATACTGTTGGTCTGATAGAACCGATGTACAATATTGTATCTTCTACTGAAAGCCAATTCTGGTTGCTAACAAAAGACCACATGCTGTAAGGACGCCTCCAACTACTGGGACTTGAGGTATACAGGCTTCATTCATTGTTGGAAAAGAGTTATTAGATATAGTAAGCGAGACAAGCCTTAAACCAGTGAGAAAATAAAAAAGGTGTGATTATAATAATAGATATTGTTTTATCATACTAATATTACTAAAATAGATTATATTGAATACAGTCACTAGACATAAGTCTTGGTGATTGCACTATCTGAAACATGATCAGTACACAGGTGGCATTGCACGACCAGGAAGCAATGGTAGAAAAATATACAACATTAAATACAACTAGTACTTCATATACCACCCTTTTACCTCAATCGCCGCAGCCACCATAGAAGGCATAGATTTCCAGAGCTTCTCAAAGAAGCTGTCTGGAATAGTGGCCCTGACATGGGATAAGACCTCAGCTAACCTATCCTGTACTTCTCAGCCCACCCCATAGTGTCTAGAATATCCAGATACTGCGTGTGAAGGTGGTGCGTAAGTTCTACCCAAGCATGTTCGATTGGGTTCAGATTGGGCGAGAGGGGTGGATGATCTTCCAGATCTGTAACCAGTATGGGTACTCAGTTATTAGTTTTGTTTTGCGTTATGTTTTAAGTATCACTTTGATACTTGGTTTGTTTTAAGTACCGTCTGATACTTAGTTTTATTTAGTGTTATATTTTAAGTATCGCTTTGATACTTGGTTTGTTTTAAGTATCGTTTGATACTTAGTTTTGTTTTGTGTTATGTTTTAAGTATCGCTTTGATACTTGGTTTGTTTTAAGTATCGTTTGATACTTAGTTTTGTTTTGTGTTATGTTTTAAGTATCACTTCGATACTTGGTTTATTTTAAGTATCGTTTAATACTTAGTTTTATTTTATGTTTTGTTTTAAGTATCGCTTTGATACTTTATTAGTTTTACCAAAGTGTATCGATTGATACCTTTAATCAGTTTTGTTCATGCCAGACATGAACAGATTTGTGTATTTAAAGACCACCTGTTTCTACAATAGAAAAGGCAGACTTCAACAGACAGTATTTCAATATACTTGGTTGAATAGTTACTTCTTTATTCCTCAGTACACCTCCAAAGCCTCCTTTAGTTCTCAGCTCTCGCCTCCTCTCTGGAAGAGCAGGCCACCTGCCAACTATCGTATCTTTTACCAATAACGTGATTAGCACCTTGCGAACACGTTATAAGATCTATATCATTTTCTTCCAGGCAAGCTAAGTTGTCTTTTGCGGTATAAACTCTCAGATTATCTTGCTGAAACAGTGGATCTTTAACCTCTGAGTGCTCAGCTATGTCTTCTATAACTAGTCCTAAAACAGACTCTAGCACTCCAATATTGACATGTCTGTCTACCTGGGCCTCCCTAATTGAGACCAATGGACCCCGCCTTTTCCCCCAAGGGCATGCCCCTACCATGAGCCCAGCCTCATTTGCCTTTGCTCTCCGTTGAATACAATCCACCTTCCACTTCTCCTGGGAGTTCTAAAACACCCAAATGTACCCAGGATCTGCCGATTTCAGCATGGTACACTTATCACTTTACAGGATCCCATAAAAATTATTAATCATCCAATCCTTTCTCTCTATAGTCCATACAAGTCTAGCACTAAAGTACTGTTCTTTTAATTTTGGTCTTTTCTGGGCAAGCCACTTGCGCACCTTCACATTACCAAGCACTCGATCGATTGTTCTAAAAGAAACATATGTTGTGTAACGTGTTCGCAAGGTGCTAATCACATTATCGGTAAAGGATACGATAGTTGGCAGGTGGCCTGCTCTTCCGGAGAGGAGGCGAGAGCTGAGAACTAAAGGAGGCTTCGAGGGTGTACTGAGGAACAAAGAAGTAACCGTTCAACCAAGTATATTGAAATACTGTCTGTCGAAGTCTGCCTTTTCTATCGTAGAAACAGGCGGTCTTTAAATACACAAATCTGTTCATGTCTAGCATGAACGAAACTATTCAAAGGTATCAATCGATACACTTTGGTAAAACTCCTTAAGTATCAAAGCGATACTTAAAACTAAACAAAACCAAGTATCAAACGATACTTAAAACAAACCAAGTATCAAAGCGATACTTAAAACAAAACATAAAAAAAAACCAAGTATCAAATGATACTTAAAACAAACCAAGTATCAAGGCGATACTTAAAACAAAACATAAAACAAAACCAAGTATCAAACAATACTTAAAACAAACCTAGTATCAAGGCGATACTTAAAACAAAACATAAAACAAAACCAAGTATCAAACGATACTTAAAACAAACCAAGTATCAAGGCAATACTTAAAACAAAACATAAAACAAAACCAATAACCGAGTACCCGTACCAGTTACACGTTGTGTATCAGTTACACAACTCCAAACAGGTCATCACATGATCATCCTTGGTGGCGCCTATTATGGTGCATTTGTCTCGGCGATAGAGGAGTGTAGGTCTTCTAGATAGGGGGAGATTCTCAATTGATCCTTACCTACATGCTCTAGTGAGAACATTCCACACTGTCAACCAGGACCGACCAATTAGATGTACAACAGTAGATATGGTCTGAAAGGGGAAGAGAAAGGCAATAACCATGCCATTTATGACATTTGTGAGCTCCCAGTGTGCCGTTTTAGTCTGATACTAGGATCGATGTACTCCTTTGGAAGGCATTGTGAGCTTTGTTTGTATAGTAGTGTAACCCAACCGGTAATGTGTATGTGATATTTCTTCTAAGTGGTAGTTTTTATTCTCACTTAGCACTGCTGACTAAGCTTTTACCAAGACTCTTGTCTAGTGACTGTATCTTATGTACATATAAATAATGTACCTGCCTAAACCTTATCTTTATTGTTCTACATCAGATAAACAAATTTTCTATAGTCCTAATCTAAATCTGGTTGTGTTTGGTGTTGCTGGATTCCAATGTCTGGACTTTGTAATCTCTGGACTTTGGTTTTTAAGTCCCAACTTTAAGTCCAAATCCTAGTCTAACCCTGGCCTGCCAAACAGGTCCTAAGACTTCCCCCCAGAAAAGGTAAAATTCTAATAAATGCATTCAATGCTGGCTCATTTTCCAAAAAAATATTTCGATTTTTTATAATTTTTTATGATTGTGTTTTCCTGCTTAGAAGTTGAAGAGTTATTTTCTTGGCAATGGGTGAAACATTGCATTTTGCTGGCATTCACAAATATTGGCTGGTATTCTACAGGGAGGGATGGGGATTCGCTGGTATTGTGTAGGTATTCTCAAAAAGAATGAGATAATGTGATTGGGTTTTGGTTCAGTTGATGCAATTTCTTTTGATGGGGTTGAAAATGGGGGGAGGTGATGGATGATGGTTGCCGCGCACCTTGGGGGGTCGGTTATTTTTGTTAACGAACAATTTATACATATATAGATAGAGTGAGCGATCATGACCGATCATGATCTGATTGTGGCCATTACTACCTGTAGGGCCCACCTATTATTACATTGATAAGCTGATCATAACATATTGGTCCCCACGAGTCTCCGCTAGATATTGCTTGGATCATATTTCCTGGTTCTCTATTAACAATGGTATCATTGCATTGAATTAGTTAATGCATTTTCTTGGCTTGATCAGGTGTTTTAATAGAGGTGATTATGATGTACATTATTTTCACTAGTGACTTTTTGTGAATATTATGCACTTTAGCTCTATTGTTCTCTTTCACTATTCCGAGTCTTGTCTGGCCTAACTTTATGCTCAATTGTCAATAAAAAACCTAGATGACAGTTTCTGGATCACAGAGTGTTTGGAAGGGCGTTGTTTACAAAGCATGTTTAGTGAAATTTCGTAAACGTGTTCAGCAAAACACGTTTTGAGATGACAGTCATCTCAAATGGCAGTCTAGTGAAACAGCCCCTTAGTTGGTGCCCAGCGCTCCTAGTCGAGTATTCAGTTCTTACAAACCACCTACCCACCTATGATACTTGTACTATGACACCGCCCTACCACCCAACCAGAGAAGCTCAGAAATATCCCAACACCAACAAATCAATACAGCCTGAAAAAGTGCCCATATTGGGGAGTTACTCAATGAGTTTCTCATACAGGATATGTAACAGATGTCTGCATTCTGGCCTGCTTGCCGTCCCATGCTCGCCCACCCCAGCCGTCATCAAGTCTACGCCCGCTAACCGCTTGCCAATACTCCGGTGAGATATAAATCCCTAGTTTTTTCTGTTAATGGCATCTCAATCAATGATTGGCTCGGCAGGGGAGAACTACGGATGAGCAGTTCGATGCAACAGACGCCAGCAGAGGAAAATTCATTTTTCCTCTGGATCACACGGTTGAGGTGAGACTTCTAAAGCCGAAGCGGATATCAAGGTCGGGAATGGAGCCTGAGCCAAAGATACCAGGAACTTGAACACAAACCTGAGCAGGATTGAGTCCAGTAATAACAATCTTAAGTGGGAAATTCCTGGCTCCGGCCGTGGGCACGGTCCAGTCGGGAGTGGGGGCGGGAAGTTCGGGTTCGACAACACTATCGAAACCAATATGATATTAAAAGTCAGGTGGCCAATGTCAAGACCAAGCCGGAAAGCAGATTGGCCTGCTGGAGTTGAGAATGAAAGAGCACATGCAGTCCCGCCCCACCCAACTCAGACCGGAGATTGAAAACGATCGTTTACTCAACCGACGAGAGTATTAAACACGTTCCCGTTTTTTTTTTCTTTTTGTTTTATTACTTTTCTGCTGATCAGGTGGCTAGTTAGCTAGAGAAACGAAGTTACAAGACCTGTGATGAGTATCCTTGGAAACCGAACCCACATCCTTTTATCATGCTGCCGGTGGCCTGGAATATACGCCAGTATCTCCGTTATCAACTGCTTCAGATAGTGACCTACCTAGTCTACTATACCACACTCCCACCCCCTACAACTTCCAATACTACCAAACAAAACGCCCGCCTTCCATCCATCCACCCCCCGACTAGCTACCAATCCCCTTACCCCCCCTCCGTTCCTCCACCATCCTCCGATACCCCTCCACTATCCCCCTCCTCTCCCCCGCCAACCCCTCCCTCCTAGCCAAACCACCCGAACTCTTCGGCACCCCCTCAACATCAGCAATCCCGCACGAGTGCAGCACACTCTTAGGCTTAACAAGCGTCGGTGGAGCCTTCGCAAAATCCGAGAACTTAACCGCCAGTCGCTTCTCCGCGAGCGCAGCCCAGGGGTCGGGACTAACTGCACGACCTTTATTCCTTCCGCGCTCACGCTTTCCCCCTTCCCCTCCCCAAGCTTCTCCTTCACTATCACCATCGTTGGGGCCACCGTGGGCAACAGAAGTAGGCTTAGCTCTTTCCCTCTTCTTCTCCTTCGCGCGCTGTGCTTTGCTACTGCCCCCTGGTTTCAGCGTTATTCGCAGACTGGCGTCGATGCGACGGTTGAATTGCCGGAGGGATTCACTAGGTTGGATTTTCAGCTCTGAGGCCAGGTGGGGCTTCTGCGATTTCGTAGGGGGGTCGTCGAGGCCGTTTGGCTTGGGTTTGCTTTGTTGGATGCGGGAGAGGAGGCGGGTAAATTCCCTTGGGGTATCGTCATCAGCTTTCCGGGAGCGTTTGCGCTTCTTTGTTGGAGATTGAGCTATCGGAGTTGGGAGGTCGTAGCTAATTTTATTTTTGTCAGCAGGTCCGAACAGTTATGGAGGGGGTGGGGAAGTGAGGGGAGGGGGGGGAGGGGGAGAAACTCTATCTTAGGCAAGTTCTTTTTGCGGCCTTTTTTGTTTGGCATTGCGAATCCCTGCAGACAGCCAATATCTTGACGGTGATGGTAGTGGGGGAATGGAGATGTAAAATGAGATTGATTTTGAATATTCACATTTTTCATCCACAACCCTAACCCTTATCAATCATAAGCCTCAAAGCTTGGCGAAGATAGTTGTATCATCGCAATCTGCGGGTAATTTGCATGTAAATTTCCGCGATAAGCTAATATCCAGTTATCCCTACGACACTCTTTGTATACAAAGTTCCCTCACACGATTACCCGCCCCGCAACCTGCCTCCCGTAGACACCCCACTCGAGTAAGCTAACCCACCACCCCCAACAACCTGCGCGACCAACACAACATAAACCCGAATTCCCACCCACATACTTTACCGACGGCAATAAGCAAATACACACACCCATATACAGAAATATATACACATGCCCCCGAAGAAAAAGAGTTCCAGATCATCCGTGGCCGAGAGTCCGGAGGCATCACCACCCCCACCATCCCCCGCGGGTTCCTCAGCGAAGAAGTCGAAAGCGAAACCGGGGACAAACAAGGCTAGCAGGACGACCGTTGGATCTAAGGGGAAAGCTCCCGTTGTTACTAGTAGTGAGGCTGGGAGCTCCGCCTCTGCCTCTAAGGGAGGTGAAAGTAGGACATTAACGGTGCAGCAATTAATCGGGGGGTTATCCTGGACCGGGAAGTTACCACAGACACTGTTTTATGAGCACTGTATAAAGGCAGGATGGAATAAGCCGGACTATTATGTTGTATGCAGCTCATTCCATGCTTCCCCGAGCACATTGACGAACATATCTACTAATAGAGTGCTCCTTTTCCTTTCCTTTTAACACAATAGAAGAAGGACGCCACGAAAGGTTTCGTATCGTCAGTAACAGTGACATACAGCAATCCCAAATCCAGTCACACAGAGTCAATGCGCTATACACCGCCCTTCGAGATGCCCGACGGCACTCCAATAAACCTACAGATGGCCTCTGCACTCGAGGCCAGGCACTTCGCCGCTACTTATGCCCTCCACCGCGTTTCCTCCATGAAGAATATCCACATGATGCTCCCGCCGACACACAAGAGCTACTGGGCTATATTCGACGAGATCAAGAGGATGGAATTCGCAAAGAATCATGCGTGGATGTACGTTGCTGACCCATTCCTCGACAAACGAGAGTGGTTGGCGGCGGAAGCTGCCAAGGCGAAGGCCCTGGCGGAGGTTAAAAAGGAGAAGCCTGCCGAGGTGGTCGATGAGAAGATGAAGGGGTGGTATCGAGTTCCTGTTGTGGACATGGGGATTAGTCAAAGGAGGGAAGTAGAAGGGTTGGTCCGGAAGTATCATGTTTGGAATCCGGTTGGGGTCAGCATGACCAGGGATTTGATGTCGAAGGTCGTTTCGGAGCTTGTTAGGTTAGATTTCAAGAGGGCGCATGTTGAAGAGGCTTGCGATTGGGTGAAGGACAAGGAGGAAGCTTTAGGTGGGGGCTCTTGTGGGGATACTCTCCTTTTAATGAGGAGATTGTGGCTAATTGGGTGGCAGAGTGGTTGTTAATTCATGTTCCGGAGGATGACCTTCCGGTCAGGTTTTTGCCGGGGAATTATGCTACCGGTGTGACGTTTTCTTCTGGGGATCTGCCCATGGAGTACGCTGCTAAACGCATGGCTCCTCATCCACAATTGTCATTGGCGTTGCTAACTCTGTTCCAGGATTATCTGTCACTGGTTACTCTCTAGATCTCTGTCGTGAAATTCTCGCCCTCAACGCCGGAGATGAAGAGCGTGCAGCAGAAGCTTTGATGCAACTTCTAGTTTACGGCTGCCAAAAGACTCCCCAAGGCACTAGGGAAGAGTCGTTGATTTCTTTCTCAGATACCGACCTCTGGACAGAGGAAATCGGCACTCTGGCGGCAATCTGGGGCCCCGAGAGGTTCACCCAGATTACGCCCACTCACTTCAAAGTGCTGCTTTCCAATCCCCCTATACAGGGCTCGAAATTGCCCAAAAAGATATTTCTAGAGATCCGGAAGCCGACCTCGGCGACTTGGGAACTAGAATACCCGCAGACGATCCCGACATTCACACTTTCCACCGAGGATGATGGGGACGATAAATTGTCGGCGCAGGTCAAGCTCAGTATCATCAAGCAGACAGCAAAGCATGCAAGCACTCTTCTTGGAGAGCAGATGATATTTACAGCGGTAGACTGGCTAGAGAGCAATATCGCTAGAATTGTCCAGTCCCCGGGTAGACTTTGCGATGTCACTAGTGGTGTTACTGGCAGCAACGAAGATGATGTTCCACCCCCGAACAAAGCCAGCAGGCAAACCTTCCGACATCGCAACTCAAGAAACTCTGGGGCCATTGATTGGACTCCCGGTAAAGAAGCTAGTATGCGATTACTCGCGACCAAAAAGGCCAAATACTCTTTGCCCGATATGCAAAACATGCTGCAAGTACGCATGCGCCTACCGGCATGGGATCTAAAGGAAGAAATAATTGGCGCCGTGAATGATTGCCAGGTCACGATTATTAGCGGTGAGACTGGAAGTGGGAAGAGTACACAGGCTGTCCAATTCATCCTAGACGACATGATCGACCAGCATCTAGGACATATCACGAATATCATATGTACCCAACCCCGCCGTATTTCTGCTCTAGGCTTAGCGGACCGAGTCAGCGATGAGCGCTGCTCCCGAGTGGGTCAGGAAGTCGGGTACGCAATCCGCGGCGAATCTAAGCAGAATCCCGCAACGACCAGGATCACGTTCGTCACCACAGGTGTTCTCCTCCGGAGACTCCAAATGGGCGATACCCTCGATGAAGTAACCCACATATTCGTCGACGAGGTGCACGAGCGTAGCCTCGATACAGACTTCTTGCTAATCCTATTAAAAAGGAAGTTGGCTGCTCGGAAGGATCTCAGAGTAGTGCTCATGAGCGCTACTCTTGATGCGAAGATTTTCTCAGACTATTTTGGCGGGGAGGGTAAGGTCCGTAGGGTCGAGATTAAGGGTCGAACGTTCCCCGTTGAGGATTACTATCTCGACCAGGTTATTGTCAAGACTGGGTTTAACGGTGGGGGGAGGTTAATGCCTGTCAAGGCTGCCGATCATGAGGATGTTCGGGGGGCGGATCCGAGGGTTGCTAGTATTATCATGAGTTTAGGGGACAGGATAAATTATAACCTCATCGCAGCCACGGTCGGTACTATCGATGAGATGCTTGGATCTCATGACGGAGGGATTCTAATATTCCTACCAGGTAATCCAATCACATTCTCTCACTCGATATTATTGCTCACGGATGCAGGGACTATGGAGATCCAACGATGCATCGAAGCTATCAAGACCTTGCCATGTGGGATAGAGCGCTTTCACGCACTGCCTCTTCACGCCTCCCTCACTCCCAACGACCAGCGTAAGGTCTTCCCCCAACCGCCCAGTGGCAAGCGCAAGGTCATCGCAGCAACCAACGTCGCGGAAACCTCCATCACAATTGAGGACATAGTAGCAGTAGTTGACACTGGGAGAGTGAAAGAAACTTCATACGATCCCTCCAGTGGTGTCGTCAAACTTCTCGAAACATGGGCCTCCCGCGCAGCATGCAAGCAACGTCGCGGCCGCGCCGGCCGTGTCCGCGCCGGCTCGTGCTGGAAGCTCTACACCCGCAACGCGGAAAACAAAATGGCTGAGCGGCCCGAGCCAGAATTAAAGCGCGTTCCGCTTGAGCAGACCTGTCTCGCGGTGAAAGCGATGGAAGACGACGTCCGCGGTTTCCTAGCGGGGGCACTAACACCCCCGGATACCATGGCAGTAGAAGGCGCGATGAGACTTCTCGAGCGCATGGGTGCGATAGCAGACGATGATCTGACTGCCCTGGGAAGGCACTTGGTTCTCATCCCGGCGGACCTCCGTTGCTCCAAGCTGATGGTGTACGGCGCCATATTCGGCTGCTTGGACGTTTCCGTGACGATCGCTAGCATACTCACCACCCGAAGCCCATTTATAAATACCCCCGCGACCCGTGATGCCTGCCAACTCGCGCGCGCATCCTTCGCCCACGGGCAAGGGGACCTTTTAGCGGACTGTCACGCCCACCAGGAATGGACGCGCCTCCGCCAAACAACCTCAGTCAGGGACGTCAAGCGTTGGTGCGAAGAGAACCATCTAAGCCACCATACACTTCTCGACATATCCTCGAATCGAGCACAGTACATTTCCTCCCTGAAGGAAATCGGGTTCCTCCCACTCTCATCTTCATTCAGCGATTTCGCAAGTCTAAATCAAAACCAAGAATACGCTGTCCTCCACAGAGCGCTCATCGCCGCGGCCTTCAACCCGCAGATTGCGAGGATTGCATTACCGGAGCAGAGATTCGCGGGGTCCGCTAGCGGCGCGTTAGCTGTAGACCCGGAGGCGAGGACAATCAAGTACTATACGCACTCCTCCGGCCGCGCCTTTGTCCATCCTTCTTCCACGCTCTTCGGCGCAACCGGTTTCACCGGCGACGCTAGGTTCTTGAGCTACTTTTCGAAAATGGAAACTAACAATAAAGTCTATCTCAAAGACGTTACACGTATTCTCCCCACTCCCTAATCCTCTATACCACTATGCTAACTTGGGAATAGCGACAAACGCATACTCCCTCCTCCTCTTTGGCGGTGCACTAGAAGTCGATACTACGGGGCGCGGTATCACGGTCGATGGATGGCTCAAGTTGCGAGGGTGGGGAAGGATCGGGATTCTGGTCGCTAGGCTGCGCGCCATGCTTGACCAGGTGTTGCAGGACAAGATTGACGACCCGGGCTTGGAGCTCGCTGGGAACGAAGTTGTGGCTTGTGTGGCGAGGTTGGTCGGGAGTAATGGGGTGTGATTGGTGGTGCGGTGGAGCGGTGGAGCGGCCTCGCCGGGGGGAAGGGGGGCGCGGAAGGGGAGAAGGGGTAGGACTTGTTAGGTTTAGTGGCGTTCCTTTTTTGGAGAATGAATGATTAATGACCGGACTAAGCTCAACCGGGCGGTTTATTATGCTATTGTAGTATCATAGAATATAACCTGAGCCACAACAGCGCAGGCGGTGGGCATGCAGACGGGCAGGGAGAAACCTGAAACCCAAGATTGGTCATGGACCCGAGGAAACCTTCCGAGTCTAAAGCTATTGCACACACACACACACCTCCCACCTTCCTCCCCTCTGAAAATTCCTACTACCTGTGCCAAGGTTCCCACCCCTTCGAAAGACGCTAAGCGACCTTCGAGGGCGGTGGCACTCCAGAAGAGTGCCTAACAGCTCAACACAAGTAATAGCTCAACGTGAGATTTTTTGTGACGGAGGAGTATAACAGTCAACGACTAACTTGCACAGCGGTGGAGAGAAACTAAAGGACTATGCGGGGGCTATGGTAGGACATGCAAAAAGGCGTAAGGTAAGAAGAAAAAAAACTTTACACTCTCTTTTCTAAATTAACAGTAAAGACAGGTGTATAAGTAAAACATAAACATATCCCCATCATTCCATGAATCACCACATGTATCCGTATCTCTCCAAGCATGCTACCCTTTCCTCCATACACTCCCATGATAACAACGGAAAGACATGTCCGGTGAATCTCCTGTCAATCTCTCAACCTCCACACTAATCCATTAAACTGATTGTCAGACTTCCAAAACCTCCACAATCTACCCCAATCGACCAACATCAATCTAGAACCTTCAACAAGATTTAGTATAAATGAGGAGAAATACTTACAATATGGTACCCAATTTCATGGCAAAAAAGCTTGCGCTGCTTTTGCTGGGTATTTCTATCCTTCACTGCCCTCCTCATCTGCTTTGAAATCTCATTTCACTGTTTTTTGAGTTTGTTTTCGGCTTGCTTTTATGCACTATCAAGTGTTCTTTACTCCTTTTCCAACAACTGCTCTACTCTTTCCTACTCTTTTTGTAAGACGATTACTCGTGCTTCGTGCGCATAGAGGGTGCCGCATTTTTGGATAGACCTCCAATGTAACGTGTTCGCAGGGTGCTAATCACGTTATCGGTACTAAGTACGATAGTTGGCAGGTGGCCTGCTCTTCCAGAGAGGAGGCGAGAGCTGAGAACTAAAGGAGACTTTGAGGGCGTACTGGGAAACAAAGAAGTAACCGTTCAACCAAGTATATTGAAATACTGTCTGTCGAAGTCTGTCTTTTCTATCGTAGAAACAGGCAGTCTTTAAATACACAAATCTGTTCATGTCTAGCATGAACGAAACTAATCAAAGGTATCAATCGATACACTTTGGTAAAACTCCTTAAGTATCAAAGCGATACTTAAAACAAAACATAAAACAAAACCAATAACCGAGTACTTGTACTGGTTACATCCAACTTCACTTTTGCCGTGCAGCACAAGCCATTTCTGCTGCTTTAGTGTTCTGAAGGTCTTCAAAAGCCAGTGCCCCAGTCTTAGCTTGCGGTAGGCTGCCCTTCAGATACATCTGAAGGCTCTGAATTGTAGCAGGTAAGAGTTTACTAATCTTGGATAGTAGGAAATGGACACTTCACTTGAGTGAAGAAATTGTTCATGGGGTAGTGGGATGGTTTGTGGAATCATGCTCGATGGAAGGAGGTGTCTGAGGTTGTGATATTTCCACTTCTTCAATAGACAATAGTTTGTCCAGTATGATAGAGGGATTAAAGGGAAGTAGTCAGTCTGCTTAAATGCTGAAATGATCATTGTAGGCTTAAACTTGTGTGTGCAAATTGAGTCTAGTGCAGTAAGAAACTCCACTTTGTCAAACTCGGAACATCCTGTTCTCGTAGCTGTATCAACCACCCCCGCATGATAGTACTTATAGGGTTGAAAAACTACAACATCTAAAGATTGTAGAAGATGAGTACAATGAGGTGGCAGACAAAATGGAAGAATTTTTTTCTCATCACAGAACTTAATAAATTCTCAAGTACAATGTGAATTATGCCCATCAAGGAAAAGCAATCGCCATGTTCCAACTTGATGCTTTAACAAGTATTTTTCAAAATAGTGATGTAACCGGTACTGGTACTTGGTTAAGGGTTTTGTTTTATGTTTTAAGTATCATTCTGATACTTAGTTTGTTTTAAGTATTATTTGTGAATTATGCCCATCAAGGAAAAGCAATCGCCATGCTCCAACTTGATACTTTAACAAGTATTTTTCAAAATAGTGATGTAACCGGTACTGGTACTTGGTTAAGGGTTTTGTTTTATGTTTTAAGTATCATTCTGATACTTAGTTTGTTTTAAGTATTATTTGATACTTGGTTTTGTTTTATGTTTTGTTTTAAGTATCATTTTGATACTTAAGTTGTTTTTACCAAAGTGTATTGCTTGATAACTTTGATTAGTTTCATTCATATTAGACATGAACAGATTTTTGTATTTAAAGACCACCAAATTCCATAATGGAAAAGGTAGACTTCGACAGACAGTATTTCTGTTATGCGGAGACAACTTAATAGACTTCAAAGTTGTCTAGGCCAATCGAGATTCGTTTCTGTAGACGGAGATTGTCTAGAAAGGCTCAGACTTGGCTCGTTTCATTTATGACTACTAGGAGTGATGTAGAATAGGTAAAGTAGGGTAGAATCGTAAAAACAATATTATATTGTTAAGGTTTCTTCTCCATTACTTGATGATGTCTAAAGCTTTGGGAGGCACTTCAATATTTATATTCCACGTCTGAGTGTTCACGGACTACATCTATTTATTATACAACTATGTACTTCTTCAATCGTAATTCGCGACGTCGAGTTTTCTTCCAAGGTGTGAACACCTGTGGACCCTGAAAATCATCACACCCTCTTCGGTAATTACGATATTTCTTCTTAGGAAGCGTGCTGTCCCCAATAGTAGTATCCCGATTAGCAGAGTCTTCAGACTTATGGCCTAGTCCTTAAGTCGAACTGAGTTGGCTCCAATTGTCTTCGCCATTCATAAAATGATCAGTTTTATCCACGGCTATATCTGCAAAGGTGGTCATCATTACAACCATTGTAGGTCGTCTGACTCCGATCCTTTGTAACTCCATACTCAACCGATAGATTTTCTTAGGATGACTTCCTATTAACTCGTAGGAAGCTATTCCACCAGATTGGTAATTAATCCCTCGGTCGGCAACCCTTGGTTACTCTCTGGGTAGTAGGTTTCAGTAACCATTGTAGTATTGAGAATCACCCCATAGCTACGATGTGTTCCGAAACCCAGTTGCAACACTTTGTAAAATTTGTTTGCTTCTTTGGTAGTGTCTTTTGGAGTTCTAGACTCTTCTGGTAGATGTAAATGTATTGGTCTCTAGTAGAGATCCTTTACCATTTGATACCATCTCTTTGTACGAAATCGTCCTGTTACTTATGGCCCATACCAAAGGTATCATGTCTTTGGAGCCTCGTAACTCTCTGAATAGTTGATGGAATCATTCCGTTCCACTTCTCAGACCTAGCCGATGGTCCCCTCTCATATATCCTGCGAACAGGATCCGGTCGGACAGACAGCGATGACGTATATGGTGTTATTCTAACACCTTCAATTCTGTGGTAATATAGTCACAGGACGCAACTGAGATTGATATATATGATGATGTGCGGGCCCCATAAGGGAGCTGGAGGGGGGTGTTGGAGACCAGAGATTCCAATTCCGAGTGGGGTTACCCTACTTAGGGTGGTTCCTAGGTATCGGGTTCTGGTATTCCTAACAATTTCAATATACATAGTTAAAGAGTTACTTATTTAAGTTTTCCCAGTACACCTTTGAAGACTCCTTTAATTTACAGCTCTCGCCTTCTCTCTAGAAGAGCAGGCCCCCTGTTAACTATCGTATTCTCCCCAAAATGTGATTAGCACCTAGCAAACATGTTACAGGTAAAGCCATTTCAAAACTTGCATGTTATTTGAATACCCAGATTCCGAAACACTAAGCAGAACATCATCCAGAAGATCAGTCTTCATAAACCAATCTTCTATAATCATAATTCCTGATACAATAATCATAGGCAGAAGTGCCTTGCCATCACCATTTATCGTTTCAATAACTGTTATAAGCTCATAATTACCAGAGCTAGTAAACGAGAGTAACATCCAGGCTCCCAGATAACCACCCATTGGTCACACCCAATGCCAATCTTGAACCCCATCTCATCAAAGTTATAGCAATCAGAGGTGAAGATTCCTTTTTCTTTGATGATTGTCTGACACTGGACAAACCATGTCTGGAGATCATCAGTGCAGTGAGCTTACTTACCCTCAACGTCAGTGGTTTTTTGCTTAAATATGTGGTATTTAAGATACCTCTGAAGAAACCTACAAGTTCACAT
This sequence comes from Tuber melanosporum, assembly GCF_000151645.1. Lineage (NCBI taxonomy): Eukaryota > Fungi > Ascomycota > Pezizomycetes > Pezizales > Tuberaceae > Tuber > Tuber melanosporum. Next base: position 97,879 of record NW_003298864.1, on the reverse strand, counting down.
GTGACTCACAATAGGAGCTGGCAAATTGGTATCATGATGGGCTTGGACAAAGATAGAATTGGCATAGGTACCCATTTTGCGATATTAGTGGGGAAGACCCATTGTATCAAATCTATCAAAGAACTGATACCGCGTCTGCTTCTGATTCAGTGTCAACTTCATTGTTGATAATATCCAGTGCTGCCATGATTGCCATCCTTGGAACTGTGCTCATAGTTATGATTCTAGCACACCAAACTCTCTTGCCATAGCAGTAATGTAATTGGTATGGGTACTAGGTTATTGGTTTTGTTTTATGTTTTGTTTTAAGTATCGCTTTGATACTTGGTTTGTTTTAAGTATCATTCAATACTTGGTTTTGTTTTATGTTTTGTTTTAATTATCACTTAAATACTTGGTTTGTTTTAAGTATCTCTGTAATGATCCCTCGTTGGATGGTTAGTTCTTGGTGATGGGGAACGATACTTCTCTTTTCTTTCTTCTCCTTTCTTCGTCTTACAATAGCCTAGGCCTCTGCCTAAGTTACCGATAGTACAAGACCTCTGTCTTCTATCAGGAATGCCTATCGTAAGCTTTCTCTAACTCTTCTTTGTGAAAAGCTTTCCTTGGCATAACTATATCATTGCAATAAAGATAAAGATCGTAAAGGTGTTTTATATTTATTAAAATAATAAGAAGGAAAAGTACTTAGAACAAAGTGTGAAGAACCTATCCTCCTCGGCCGCATCAGCCTCCTTATATAGTATTCTTCCCACCAGTAGTCATGTGATCCAAAGTGGTCACATGTGCGAAACCAAATCATAACAAACTAGTCATGTGACCAAAGTGGTCACATGCTCAAAACTCATGACTTCATAGCGAGGTCATGTGCAAAAACTCATAAACTAATCATAACGCAATAAACAAGTCATATGTCTCAACTGAGTCATATGCGTGAAACCCATGACCTCCTAACGAGGTTATGTGCGAAACATAAATCATATGCGCAAGGCTTACCCACAAGGTACACTCGCAAGGCATACTCACTAGGCGCATATCCCATGACTCATATTTGAGCCATGTGCAAAAGCATCACAAATCCCACACATAACAAATCATATAACTCGAATGAGTCATATGTGTGAAACAATAACATACCTGTGACTCATAACCATGTATCATGTGAAAACCTTTTCATGCCAAGCTACATTCGTGACAATCACTTTGATACTTAGTTTTGTTTTATGTTTTGTTTTAAGTATCATTTTGATATTTAAGTAGTTTTACCAAAGTGTATCAATTGATACCTTTGATTAGTTTCATTCATGCTAGATATGAACAGATTTGTGTATTTAAAGATCGACTCATTCTACAATGGAAAAGGCAGACTTCAACAGATAGTGTTTCAATATACTTGGTTGAACAGTTACTTCTTTGCTTTCCCAGTATACCATCAAAGCCTCCTTTAGATCACAGCTCTCACCTCCTCTCTGGTAGAGCAAGCCACCTGTCAACTATCGTACCTTTACCAATAACAAGACTAGCACCTTGCGAACATGTTACAAGCAATATTTGGATACTCCTCCTCTGCAATTTTAACAATTGCCAGCTTTATCCATTTCTAAATATCTGCATATTGCTTGGTTGACATCATAAAGCTTGTGATTTGCTGGGTCTGGTAGCAATAGATGGTAGAGAGGGGAGGGAGTGGTGTGTATCTGAAAATCTCACTTTGAGCTGTTACTTGAGTTGAGCTGTTAGGCACTCTTCTGGAGTGCCACCGCCCTCGAAGGTCGCTTAGCGTCTTTCGAAGGGGTGGGAACCTTGGCACGGGTAAATGCGTATTTCGCTAAGGTATGATACGAGCAATCTTTTGCCGAACAGTGCGAGAGAGAACCTATGAATCGAGTGGAGCAGAAGACATGATATCGGTGGTTAGGAAGCATAGCCCCTACCACAAAGAAAAGAGGAATAAAGAAGGAAGTTGTGCTTTTTTTCCTTACTCCTTTCCGAATTTCGCATATTTAGAGTGACCGGTTGTCAGGATTGGGCCCGCCATCCAGTTTTGTTATCCTGTGCGTTAGGGAACGGACGGTTACCGCACCATAGTACGAGTAGAAACTCGAACGCTTGAACCATGTGCAATGTCGTTGGCCTTTCCTCTCTCGGTAAGCTCAATAAGTCTTTTCTTTCCCGTCCCGAAGGGGGAAAGGGGCTTTATTCGTTTTTGTTTTTGCCCCCTTTCCAGGGAAGGGAATTTTGGACCTCATACTTGTACGAGTACATAATTATCACAAGGTTCAAGTTTTTGCGGTACTTAACAATTCACAAATTATCCGGACGTCTTGGCGCTAGCATCTGGATGCTTTATCGTATGGTACCGGTATTGGCTGTCGGGTAGTTGAGGAAGCCGGGAGTAATCGGTACCGGTACTGTATCGGTTCCTCATGGACACTGGTATGATAATACTATGATACTTGAATGATATGTATGATGCAGTGCCGGACAACCCCCCCAACCTAACTCGCCCCCAAAATGGCCCAACTTCAAACTCTCCCAACACAGCAATCACAAGCCCTAAGCCCAAAAGCCTCTGTAAGAGGGCCTATGATAGCCCATGATTGGCTAGAGAATTACTTGTACAGTACGAGTACGGGAAGAGTTTAAAGGAGTTTCCGCTTGCGGTGATGCTGGCGCGATTCAAAGCTTTGTTATTTTTGCTCTGAGAGCTGCCAAACTAACACCATTCAAGCTAACTATATCGAGTAATGTCTTGGTGACACTAATCCCAATGAGGTAATCGATGCCGGTCTTAGCTCCAACATAACCTATTTAACCCAAAGAGGAAAGTGTATTTTACCATTTATCAAGAGACCATGGATTAACACAAGTCGATTTTCAATATCCGTCACTCTCGGCAGTCTGTACCTGCCAATCCTTTAGGGATTCGATTGCCATGGCTGCTCTTACGTAAGGGATAGTTGAGTGGAGATGTATCATAAGTGGGGTGCAGTGCTTAACCATAGGACAATTAAAACAACCTTTTAACCGGGAGCACCATCAACCGATCAAACTCGAACACATACCATTCCAGTAGCCTAACTACTGGGGGCGAAGCTAAAGACTTTGAAGATGTACTAATTGGATGGAGGGATTCGAGGTTAAGATATGATAGGGTAAGTCATAACCGATATATAGCACGGGCTTGATCCCGTGGAAGGTTGTATGGCAGGCAGGTACAGTACCGTACTTGTAGTCTAGGTAAGACAATTTGGGTTTTGGCACTGTACTCGTACAAGGCTGGACTGCGCTCGAGCACCGTTCCTGCTTCTGGGTAACGAAACCAAAATAGTAGGACTGCCGGTACCCGCCGGCAAAAAGGCCTTACCAAGGGTTAAAGCGCGATAACACATCCCCCCAACAGAACGCCCAACCATCAACGATTTTTATAAACTCATCTCAAGCGATCAAGTTAGCTGGTCAGCTAGCCAACCCCGAATCACGATACAGTACCGGCATGCGGTCTTGACATTATCCCCCTTTCCATCCATCCCTCTTTCCCAAATGCTCGAGGAGGAGGAGGAGGAAGGTGAAGTCGTGCCCACTGGAATGGATGGATCCACAGAGTTGGCGGGTCAATCACGAGCCCCTCTCGCAGAACAAGCAGGTCACATGTGTCACGGGGAGCTATCCCTTCCCCCGCGTGCACTTCCTTCGGCAGTACCTGGCTTGCGCTTGGGAGTAAATTATTTATAATCGCAGGGCCCAAGGGATGCAGGTATGATATCATGCCAATCCTGTCTTACCTGCAACGAGGTTTCAGTGTGGTGTCTCGTATCAATAGCTTAGTAAGCAGTAACCCTGGAACCTGAACGAAATAGCTAAAAGTTACCTGTATCCCCGCTATTCTTACGCTGCTCCCAACACAGTATGATATATGATACCAAAAACCAAGCGCTGGGTACTATGGACGATGCAAGTCTAAGGTACTTGTAACACGGCCGAGTGCGGTCATCACCAGCCTCCTCCCTCCCCTCGCTTTCTCCCCAATCCTCCCAGCATCATACCCCAGGATCTACCACTTCCCTCCCTCCCCCCCCCGTCCTTAACAAATGAAACAAATTTAGTCAAAACCCTCCGATAAGTCAGACAAAAACCCGCGGCCAACCACTAAAATTCGGGTCTTACAAAAAGCTGGTCCTTCCCGTGGGCTGTGTGTCCCGGATGCGTGAGTACTTGTACCAACCATGGTAGGGTGGTGAGAACTGGATGTTTTAGAATGAGACCTCCGGTGTTATACTGGACCCGTACCGTATAACGCTTGCTATTCCTCCGGAAAACATATATCTTGACCTGATTCGAGCTGACTCGAGCGCAGGACCTATCACCACACATCACCGTAGAGTGGTTTACTGTACAGTACCACAGCATTTGCACTTGGAGTCGTATTAATTAATGATTACCTCGCTCGCTCGCTAAAAAAATAAAATAAAACTAGAAACAAAAATAAAAAGAGACGATAACCTTTCCAAGTTAGCTTTAGTATCTCAGCACCAGTGCTAGTACAGTCCGATAGCAAAGATCTCACTGCACACCTCACTTACTAAACTAAGTCCATAGAAAATTACTATAGTCGCTAATGATGTATGATAGATAGAGGAAACTCCACCACAAACACCCTAGCCTTCCAGAACTTCTCAAAGGGATGTGACGTGCAAGTTGAGGGGGTGGTCTTCCCTTTTTTTTCACAGGCTTACACCGCTCGACGAGATCGACAGGGCAGGGCTTGAAACACTCAACTACCCCCCCCTCCTTCCCCTTCTCTCCCCACATAAATCGATTTGTATGATAGTCTACTTACCATAACCGGCACCGTCAAAAAGCACCCGCCTCCCCCTCACACCTCTACCTTCTTGAATTCTCAAGTCCTGTGCAGGAGAAAGCAGAGAAGAGAGAAAAGAAAGAAAAAAAGAAAGAAAAAAAGGGGGGAATGATGACAGATGAGGACGTAGCCCTCATCACCGTTCTTATAAACTTCCTCAGCGCAATATGGAGCTACTTCTGCATCTCCGCCTCACTGGACCGACGAAGCCGTGCTTACAACCTTATGCACGATACTGAATTGGCATGGCATGCTCTATGGACTTCTTGTCAAGTACTCTATCCCCCCCCCGCTTCCCCCTCTCCTCCACAGCTAACCAACCGACCGACCGTAGACTTTCGCCCTCCTAGTCTCGTTCACCAACTTATTACTACTACTTTACATTGCTGCGCGAGTATACGCTTCGTTCATAGATACGCTTAAGGCGCAGGTCGACCTTCGGGGGAAGGTACTGTGGGTTCTTGTAGGTGTCGGATGCATGCTTGTCGGTCCCCCGACGGCATTTTTGCCGTGGAAATTGACGTGCATTGAGACGGGGAGGTTGGATGAGAATATTTTCATTCATTGTGGGTTTCCCTCTTCTACCCTCTTACCTTGGCTTGAGTGGTTTCGGGGGGGGCGTTGCGCTGACGGGTTGGTTGGTCGTAGGGGATGGTTGAACGGAGGGGTGGTCTCTGTCTCCTGTGGTTGATTGTGGAATGCTCGAGATTGGGTCAGTGACGGCGATAGGACAGTTTCCCTTTCGACCATTCAGATTTCCCCACTCCCGCTTCTTTTCACTCCAACTTTGCTTTTTTTTTTTTTTTTTTTTTACTTCTTCCATCCGTTCAACATCGTAGGGGTTTTCGGCGCTTCCAGGTTCATGCTTTACTCGTTATTCATTCCTTCATTGATTATTCCCGGGGATATCAGGGGTGTGGAGTTCGTCATTACCATTACTCTAGTACAGTACACACTCGTTAATTCACTCCTTCCATTCCCTTTTCCACCACCTCTTGTTCAAAAAAAAAACACTCTCCATCATATGTACCATATCTCTACGCCAAAAGCATTAAATTCGCCCATCATAAACTCACCCCTCCACCAATTACTCATCCACCCCAACATTCATTCACTCCCCACCGCAGAATTGACCATCCATCCATAAGGCGCCAAGTGAGCCAGCATAAATCATCACCCCCCTTCCCAACCCCCCGCGCTTACTCCTTCCCCACTCCAGGTAAGTCTCTTGTCATGGAGAAGCACTCGGTCTTGGTACGGTATCGTATCAGAATATCCATCCATCACGGTAAGGAGGGAAATTTCCGTCATGATTATTCCATTTCGGAGAAATTATCCTCCGGTGAGGTGAGGTGCCCATCGCCGTGACCCGCCATTACACACCGCACACCCCACACGGCTATAGATAGCATCGCAAGCGGAGGAGACCCAACAACGACATTCTCTGCAGCAATAAATAGATAAATAAATAAATAAACGAAGCGCAATCGGCACATCAACAGCAACACACCGGGCCAGAACAGAAACGCAACAGCGGTTACGCAATATTTTCCCGAGAAAAACTCGAGAATAGTATTAAATGCATTCCCACGCTTGACTGAGATGGTGGCGACATCGGGCACACCAAGCATAACTCCAACCCCCACTCGCACTCTCGGCTTCGCACCCGGGAGGAAGCCAGAACTGGACGGGGGGGCGAAAATGTATACCCCCGTCCAGTCCGTCCTTCCTTCCTTCCTTCGATCTGTGAGCACGACATTCCCTCACAAATAACGACGGTCTCAAAGGAGAAGAAAAAAAAGGTGAGAGGGAGATTATATTCCTGTGACGGCCGGACCGTCCTCCGCCCAGACTTAGGCGTGGTGGGGGGGGATCCGCGAGGACAAAGGGGTATCCCACCAGGAGCGAGATTCCCGTCGAGTTGTTAAAATCCCCATCTCGCCTCCCTTTTCGTAGGGGTAGACCTCCCGGAGCCGGTTCGACAGCGTGCTCTACGCCTTCTCTGGGTCCCGGGGAAGGAGGGAGCTTTCAATAACTCGGCTTCATATCATATCACTCGTTTGTAATGACCATCACGAATGGTCAATCTCAAAGCGCAATCCCAGTGATATCAACAACCCCAGGCAAGTGGTCATGTGTAGCGACAAGTCACTCGTCATTAAAAGAACTAGAGATGGACCGTCTTCCGGTTAGTAGAACCGTCTGAGGGAAGAGGGGAGAGCAAAATCCAAGCTCGCCCGACCGACACACTACCCATTGCAAACGCCAGAGTCTCCACCCGTCAGCTCATACCCAACATAGCACCCCTAGGAATACCCATCCAGAGGGCGCCGAACCCAGATCATCCATCGTCAGATCAAGACGGACACCCCAGAACTCAAACACGCAAAAAGAATAACGCTAAAAACGCCGAACGAACGGACGGACGGACGGACGGATGGATGGATGAATAAACATGCAAGCGTCATGCAGATAAAGCAAGTACAAATCACCCAAATAAACCTCGAATAAAAATATCCTCCTAGAGGAGTACGCCACGGACCCCAGGACAGACAGTCAGATAGATAGATATATAGATATGCACAGCATGCAAAGTACGATACCGCAGTAACGCTTTTTGAACGGGGCAACATGTGTGCTGGCGAGCGGATCAAATCTGCTCTCTCTCTCTCTCTCTCGTGCAATTCGAGTGATCAACCGTGACTGCGATACTCCGCTTCACGATTCGTGCCGTCTCGTATCGTATCGTAGCGGGATATGTCTACCACTCTGTCCCCGCCAGTGATAGTAGAGAATGAGGCGCGGGCGGTGCGTGCAGTAGACAGGAGTGAGCAGTGTCATGCCGATACAAGTGGTGTCATTGCCTGAACGAAGGAATGAATAGAATTGCTAGTCTACTGTACTAGATGTACGAGTACCGGTTACTGCACCTTGTCAGTGGATCGGATAGTTCTACCCGGGAAGGAGAGGTTAGGATTGTGGATGGTGGTGAGGTGGGTGGCGGGGTGGATTGATTGATGGCTGACTAGCTAAACCAGCTGGAGTGCTAGTGCGGCAGATATGGAATTGCAAACGTTGCTGGGAACGTATCATACGCGATATGTGGCTGTCTAAATTTAGGTAAATTTTGTATGTACGAGTATAGGTGCTCAAATGCGCAGATAATCTACGAGTGCCATACAAGTTTTTGATCCTCGTGTTGAGGACTTCTAGTATCGCACACCCTTGCCCGGGGCATGCACAGCACCACCATCCACTCGTATCTCCACATCGCAAGTGATAGATTCGGCGCCACGCTGCAACCTCAAGTCCTACCCAAGAGCACTACCAACCCCTAAAACACATTGACTCGGAACCGTTAAAGTGAAGTCCAGTCCATTCCATCCATTCATGAACATCGTATATGCACACCCTAACCCATCCACGCCCCACCAACCGAATAAAATAACCAACCAACCAACCAGCCCAAAACGCACAGCGTGAGCCACAAAGATGTATGAAAGAACTCCCACATATGAAAACTAAGGAAACGATAAACAAAAATATACAAACACAAATAAGATTGTAATGATAGACCTGGTGAGTTAGTTAATAAGAATCGATAACCCAAAACACCTCTATTGCAAAACACGAGAAATGGAGTACGGTACCGCCCGAAAGGGCGTATAGGAGAGAGGGGTAAGGCAAGCAAGGAGATAGAGATAAAGAGAGGGACATAAGTTAGTTATGTAGTTATGTAATTGGTCAGTACGAGGACATGACATCAGACTGCAATAGCCGCCACACAAAGAACCAAAAAGAAGAGTAGTTGTCTTCCCCGGTTTCGTAGGTAGGCAGGCAAGTGGGGAGATACACATTAGCACAAGTGATCAAGGCTTCCAAGTCATAAGGGACAGGGAGCGGGGAGGGTGAAAGAAAAGAGGAACAATGAAGAAAAAATGAAAAAAATGAAAAAAAATGAGAAAAATGAATAGGAGTAAGAATAAGTTTAAGAATTTGTTTGAAAGAAAAAAGTAGAAAAAAGAAAACACTAAAAATAAGAAAAAGCAACCCGCATCCATCCATCCATGATCCATCCATCCATCCATCCATCCCTCCATCCCATCGGACGAGTAATTAATCGATCCGCCATCTTAAAAAAAAAAAAACGTGAAGGCGGCCAATGGATAGGATAGGATAGGACAAAACCAGTGCTTTTTTGAATCGATAGGAGCAAGCAAAACAAGATGAAGTGTAGAGGTTGATAAGGCAAGACAGGAATAGGAAGGCAGGTGTCACCCCTCTCATCTGGCAACAGTCCATCCTTTAATCAATCCCTTTAATGCGATACCGTAACCCCCCTCCGACGTGCGCCCCCTCCCCCGTTTTTTTTTTTAAGTTACCCCTCTTTCACCCCCCACCACTAACACAACCAACCCCATTACCACCACATACCATTGTCCCCGACCTCCTGGCGATGAACCTTTTTACTCATCATCACTGCTCTCCTCATTCTTCATCCAGTTCTGAACATACAAACTAGCACGTTTGTACCGCCGATCAGCAAACTTATCGTATACCGCACCGTGGTGAGTCTTCGGCTTCTCGCAGCACTCGACAAGGGTGTGGATCAACGGCTCCAGCTGAGAAGCAGTGTAACCCGAATAAAAGGTGTGTGCAGGTGTCTGTTTTGAGCATTGTGATTAGCCGATGTCGGTCATGTGATTCCATGTGAGGGTAACAGCAGTTTCGAAAGTAAACGAGAAAAAAAAAGGGGGGGAGACAGGGAATCGAGTGGAAGAGATTGGTGGTAAAAGTGAGAAAGAAAAAACCTTTTGGCGCAAGTATGTGTTGGCCATTGGGGGGGGCAGAAAACGGGTCAATGGCAGACAGGGGTATGTGAACCAACTGAAGCGTTGAGATAAAAAAGAAAGGAACAGGAGAAACAGAAAAAATACAATAAAACGATAAGCTGGAAGCGAATGAAATAAACCTACCCACTCTCCCTTCCTCAACATATGTCTGGCGAGACAGTGCGCTCCGGCAGCGAGAAAGCTTGGAGGGCTTCCAACGAATCTCTCATCCATGACAGTGATCTCCAAGAAGTACTTTGCTAGCGTTCTGGTCTCAAGATCATAATCGTCGGCCTTGCTGATTCTTCTCAAGAAGCTCATCGGTCCGGGCCAACCAAGTTCATAATGCAACATCGAAAGCATAAATCTCTCCGCCTTGAGAATCTCTTCCGCGGTATAACCATTGTCGACCATGTACACAATCTCGTGAACAGACGGGCAGTTGATCTCCTCATACTTGGCGGCGACAAACAGCGCTGTGGCTCCGACAAGTTGAAGCTTCCCGAGGGAGACAACCTTGGCCGAGAGGAAGCGATCGACATAGTTGGAGGTGAGGAAGAGAGTCTCGGGAAGAAGGTTAAACCGGGTGTGAACCTGGACGAGCCAGTCCATGAGAATCGCGCGCATTGACCATTGGATCTCGGATTGATGATCCATGTAATGTGCGTTCGGCAACATCTTCGCCTATATCACGGTATAAATTGTTAGCAAAACTCTAGCGCAATTAATAATGGTGTAACATAGTACTAACCTCAAGCTCACGCATATACTCGAAGATTTCATCGCCATATTCCGCAACCATAGAAATATCACCCTCGTCCTCGTCGTCAAAGAACTCCCGCTGTACCTTGCTCAATTCCTTCCGGGTCTGAGACGTGATCTTTGGCACAAGAACTTGCGTGGTAACCCCAGTAGTATTATCTCCGGCACGCGCTCTTGCGCTGTTGTACTCAGTCTCATCATCATCTCCTTCATCGCTCTCATAGTCTGAGATAACCTCATGTTGACCCTTAATAGCCTTAGCACCGCCCGGAGCCTCATCATCCTCCGAAGCGTCTTCGTCATCATCATCTTCAGCTTCAGCTGCGGTGCTCTCTTGATCCTCATCCAAGTATCTATCAGAGTAGGATTGAGATGCTTGGTCCGAATAGACTGGAGATTCACCCTTAGCTTGATGTTGCTTTATTCTCAAAAGACCCGACAGAGGCCTAGACGCACGACCCTTGCTACGGGGCCGAGTAGCTTGTCTACCGAACTGCTGCGATTCCTTCTTAACGACCGCATCTCGCGAAACCTTTGGACTGGTTCGCTTGGGACTAGTCCTCTTCGGGCTCGGGCGCTTGTTATCTTGGTAAACTGTGGTCTTTCGGACAATGTTCCTCGATGGAGCAACGTGTTGAGACGTGACCGAAGACTGGGAAGCGATCGAAGAAGCTGGCTTGAGTCCCTGGACTCGCTGAGCTGGTTTCGAGATCGCGCCAGTGGCCTTCTGACCTTGCTTATCCTGAACGACAGTGACACCACCCTTGCTACTTTCCTTGCCTGAGGTAGTAACATTGTTACCCTTGCCTGTGTTGCTGACATCGCCGAACGCGGTCCTGCGGGCAGCGGCTCTGAGGCCGACTCCAGTGGATTGCTGCGATTCCATGTTCCCCAAAGCAGCGTTGGCAGCGGCTGAAGAGACGTTGTTGGCGGACTTGTTGTGGATTATAGGACGGTTTGCGTTCTCGTCTTGACGGCGAATAGCGCGAGAGGGACGTTGTGGCTATAGGCAGGAAAAAAAACGCGTTGCGTTAGCAAGAAAAAATATTTTTTCCCCCAGATCGAGTTGTGGATGTGTGTTATTGGATGCGAGTGGGTGGATGCATCTGAGAGGGAGAGAGGGGAGAGAGGGGTGGTTATGCAAGTTTTCCTATGGGGGCTTGGGTTGTGGGGATGAATGTGCGTTTCAGGTTGGAAATACAACCATACAGAACATACCGTAGCAGGTACGATGAAAAGAAAATTTTACTTACTTTGGCATCCATTTTTCTATCCAAGTTGGCGAGAATAATATCAATGTCGAAATTCGATCAATAGACCGTTGATTCGATTAATATATCAAGTTGATAAACTACCTTTGAGAGTTTAGCGGAAAGTAGCGACGGTTGGTGGGCAAAAAGTAGCAAAGGAAGAAATCACTTGAAGTCGGAGGAATCCACTGTCCGCTTAAATGTATTTGAAAGAGAGAGAGAGAGAGAGGTCAAAATGAAAAGGAAAAGAGGAGAAGGAGGATTGTTGTGAATGAAGGAAAGAGGGAAGCAGAGTGGTGGAGGAAGTGGAGAAGGAAGTTGATGTTTTGGCGTCTTGAGTCGGTCGAGGTCTCTTCGCGTAATGCTTGGTTGTCGAGGCAACGAAACAAGCCGTTTCAGGGAAGGCAACCAATGGCTTGGCAGCAACCATTCCCACTTTGAGGCCAATGGCAACAAGCAAACGGGTGACAAACCCCACCCCAACCCACAATGGAGCGGCGCGCGCACTTACGCAGGATTTGGGTCTTCATGTCGCATCACTCGATAAATTCGCGAACCAATTATGGCTATGATACATCAAAGAACCAAAGGGCAGGAATCACCAACACCGCTCTGTATCGTACACACCCCATCACGAACAATTTCCAACCAGAAGCCGTTACCCAATCGAAAACGCACATTGCACATTCCCTTCATGGTCTCCCCGGCGCTGTGGTGACAAAAAAAAGCTTGGAACAGAGATCACATAGTTATCGGACGCTTCTCACGCACTCAGTTTTCCACCATACCGGTGTTATTATTTATTTGTTTCTTCGCCCTTTCCTTTGGTGGCCTGGCGTTCGGCAACTGCGCTGCCGGTGCTAAGTGTATGATTGAAGCACAATGCGGTAGGGCCTGCGTCTTGAGAAAACCAAGTTAAACCCACCTGGTATTCTACCTTGCATCCCCTTCGCCGCTGCCAGCACTGACTTGTGCGAGTGCTCGCACATTTTCTCTCACCTTTGCGGTTTTCAATTCAATGTATTTCCCACTTCCAAACGGGAAAGAAAAGTAAGATACCTGCCGCAACGAACAATAGCCCCCCAAATTAGGAATGGTCATTCACTGTACAGGTAAGACTGCTTTGGAGTCCGTGCGTGCGAACCCGTGTAATACGGGAGGTTGTGCTCAAACCATGCATTTCATACATTTCCTGTGAGTGTGTACGAGTACTCGAGTATGAGTATGTAATCCAATTCGGTTCAGCCCTCGGAGCAGATGAGTCGAGACCTTGTCTTATGGTGTCCTGTCGCGAACCTGTCGCGAAACCTGGACTGTGTATTTCTGTTTGCGGGGGGGCCCTTTTCTCTCTTGTCCTATCCTCGCTTTGGTGGCGCCATTCCCGAGGAAATCTTTTTTTTTTTGGCATACGGCACCGGGTGTAACTGTAGGAGTACGAGTACTTGTAACTGGATTCCACGTTCGTGGTGCGGGGTGCCGGCGCTGGATGTTTTATGCAATACATCGTTGGTTGTCGGTTTTCGCGATTCCCAAGAGTTATGGTGCGAGTTCTATAATCGGGTTAGATGAGGGGAGCATGGTGATATTTATCTGAGAAACGATTAAAAGGGTGATTATGGGTGGGAAGGTTTAGTTAGAGAGAGAGGGCGGTGCACCGGTAGTGCTGTAGGGAGCAGTGAATACATTACTGTTTCAACGCATCACGGCTCTCTCCTCGAAACAAAGCCCATCAATCCAGCGGCCAGCGAGAGATTCGTTTCCGCCATCCGGCACAACTCGCTCACTCCGCCTTCTCCTAATTTCGGCGGTTCCCGTAGGCACAGCCGCCAGGCTTTCTTGGGCGAAGGGAGAAGGAGCGAGAGAGAGAGGCGATCCAAATTCAGACACTGAACATTTCGCGCGAGGGAGTGGAGTACGGTATCCTCTCCCTTCTTTTCCAGAGCAGTTCCTTTCGACCGCTATTTATGGCACTTGACGAAGATCCTACGCCCGGAGCACCTAAAGTCAACGGGGAGCGGCGTTAATTACTGTACTAGCACAGCACAGTAGCCAGAGCATACAAGTGCTACTTGTAAAATAAATACTATTTGCTGTTCCCTGCAGTTCCAATATCCACACGATCTTTGTTTAATCATTACTGCATGTATTTCGGTAATTTACATACATCTAATTTGTTTCCCTCCCGGACTACCCATGTCGGGAGTGAAGTGTCGCCAAGGCCAGCCGTTGGCACACCATCCCTTATCCAGGTAAGTTCGCCCAGCCGTCGCGTCTCCCGGTCATTTTCCCCAACCAATTTGCGACGCGTTTTGAGGAACCACTATACACGAAGTCACGTGGGAGGAAGATAGGAACGTTCCAGCGCCCAGTTTTTTCCTTGGCCCTCGATCTTTTCTTCTTTTCTTCTTCTTCCTTCCCTTTCACCTCTAATCAGGCGCTTCGTGAAGGAATACTCGTCGCGGTTTGTCTATCGAACACGATTAAGAATATGACCATCCTTTCATTCCAAGTTAGGAGTTATCTCTTGCCTATCTCTTTACAGGAGCTAGCATTCACCCCCTCTCTTCAGCGTGGGTTGAAGTTTGCGCTGATGATAGTCTAATTGGCATTTCATTCCGACGGATGCGTTATCGGCATCTTGCTGATGAGTTTGGGGATTGACGAATCGCTCGATCTACATAAGCGATCAATAAAAAATGCAAAGAGAAAAGTGATATTAGAATTTTTTTTTTTTTCCTTTTCTGCTGTGATATTATGTTATGCGCGCTCCTTATCAAGTCTGTCAATAGAAGAATACCGGTCCTGGTGGCCAGTGTCCACAGAGGCGTTGTTTCCTGTTTCCTGTTTCCTGTTTCCTGTTTCCTGTTTCCTCTCTCTCAACCCTTTCCTTTCCCTCTTTCCTTCTCTTTCCCTCTCCTTCTTCACCAACCCATTCCATTTACCGTGCTCCTCCATTCAAGAAAAAAGAGAAAAGGAAGGGGGCAGATTGACTTTTTTGGGCGGATCGCGAGCGCAAGAGAGAGTGTGGCACTCCCCTTTGCGGCTAAAGATTCGTAGCGAGACTGCTGTTTCGCGGTGCGCCAATGGTTAAAGGTAATGAAGGTTGGCGATCCACAATCCGGGTGTAGAGGTCACTTTGGGAGCGGAGGATTGTGCATACAGTTGAGGTACATGGACCTAAGGCGGCCGTGGGGTGCTGTGCGTTTGTAACAGTAGCGGTATCGTATCATACAAGTACAGTACAGTACCGGTATGATACTATGGTGCTCGTATACTGTGCGCTCGTAAATTCGCGCCTTGAAAATAAAGTATGGAAATGCATAAAAATATCTTGATCGCGAGACTCCATTCTAAATTTACAATTTTCAATAAATTTTTCCCTCCTCTCGTGCTTTTCTTTTCTTTTCCCCCATGCGAGGAGTGCAAGCTTTTTGTGGAGGTGGTTCGCGCACTCGCGCACTGGGGGCGTTTTACTGGGATTGTATGGAGGAGAGGGAAGAGGGAAGAGTTCCAGGTCAAGCGAACGAGAGAGATACAGGGTGAGCATTTGGGGGGGGGTCTTACTTTGGATCGTGTGGTGTTGTATGGGTCGAGCAGTGGCGGCATTACTTGTACTGTACCATACCGGTACCGGTAATGTTCGGTGGAATACTCGTACACTTCCTTCCTGCGCTGTAGCTCCTTTCTTTCTAGCTTTGAACGGTTCGCACGTTCCCTCCCTCCCCTATGGGAGTCGGAGCGCCGAAAGGTCTTGGGGGGAATCATTGGGAAAGTACTCGTACTAGTACAGTAGTTCCCAGCGCCGATGGGCGAAATGTCTGCGTTGTTGGATGTAAATCCTTCGACCCTCGCACACACACACACACCCTTGACTTTCCTTGCTTCAAGGGAAAGGGTTGGCGAGGACGAAGAGGGACCATCCTATCCATAGAGATACCGGTGCCGTGACGAGGAACCGTGAGGAGAGTGAGAATGTATATGTGAGGGGAGAAGGGAAACTGGGCTCTTTAGCTTGCATAGGACAGTACTGTACATAGCCATATGGATATTGTGGAAACTGCGACAAGCCCGGTCCACTGTCGCCGTTGGAGATGGGATATCATGGCCACTTTTCCACGTTTGCGGGGAGATATCATACTCGTACAGTAGAATACTTGCCGTGATATCTATCACAGACACAGAGCAGACCCAGATCCAGACATACCGGGCGATGGATGGTGTGCGCTTCCTCCTCAAGCCAACCACTACGACCATTATCTCCACCCCTTCTCGCACCAGGAGGACCACCACCACCATTCACCACCGCAGCTTCAACTGACACAGGACGCTCTTCTCTGCTTCTGCTCGGTTCCTGGTGGTACTGCTTCTTCTGTTGCTACTTGCTTGACAAGCTGCATGCTACATACATAGCATTATTCCATTCGTACACTTCGTACTTACACGCTCTACTCATACTATCTTACCTCGAAAACCAGACCCTTCCTTACACGCTCCTACCGTCGCCTATCTACCGTACTTGTAGCTCTCCTTCCTCCTCCCAGTTGTCCGTCCGTGTTGATTCAACTCCCACTCCTCTAATACCCGCTTATTTCGTGGTCGCCCCTTCTCAAACTTCGTTCCTGATCACTGTGTGCCATTTCATACCTTGATTTTGAAGATATAGTCGCCTTCCTGTATTCACCTTTCGTTTCTTGGCCAGCTTGCCTTCGTCGCGGATTGTTCTAGTTTAGCTATTATAGTCCTTTGCCGTCTGAACTCCCCCCCTCCCCAAAACACTCTACTCTTCACTACATACACTGCCGTACCGGTACTCTACCCTTACTGTTTGTACTGTACGTTCCTGTTCTCTCCGCCAGTCGACTCTATTGCATTCGCTTCGTTCTTTCGAACCTATAAATTTATTTGTCTGCTCGTTGTCGTTGCCGTTGTCGTCCCCCCTCCGGATTTCTGTCCAGCAACTCATCCTCTCGCACCCACTACACACACACCACCCACATACACACACCCGCCCACCCACCCACACACTCTCTTGCCCTCACCCCAACCCTCTCTCTCCTCTCTCACCCTTTCAATCGCTTCCCCACCGGTGCAATCCGACAACGATTCATCTATTCCGCTCTTCTCTTCAAAATTTCACTAGAATCCATCTCCTTCCTCTTCTCGCCTTTGCTTTTCTCCTGTGCGCAGCGGACTGCTGAAAGCTTGCCCCGTTCTTTCGCCTGCTGTCTGGACTGTCCTATCGTCACTAACGACATCACACTACTTCTTATAACCCTCCTACTACCCTTGGCTTCCATCTTTCATTTCTCACTACTTGAGCGCTACCATCACCCCGCTCTTCCAGCCCCCCCATCCCATCACTCCCTAACCCCACTGCCTGGCCAAACATCGGATTCATTACGCTTCTGGCTCTGGGATACATTCGCTCCAGCTCTGCGCTCCGGACCAAACCATCATTTTAACAGCTCTGACCTCTGCACTTCGAGCGCCGAGCGCATCTCTGTGGCTGGGATCGAAAAAAAAAAGGTCTGTATACCGCACCCCGAATCTGCTTTGCCCTTATCATCACTTGTCCCATCTTGTCCCATCTCTCGTTTGGCATCATCGTCTATTCAGTGCTTTCGCCGATGTGTTCGTCAGTCGCTGGCACATTTGGCGGTTCAAACGGTGTTGAAAATCAGCAAGTTGTGGATCGCTTTTTCTCCACTTGTGGCTATTCCCCCCCCCCCCGTCCCCACATTTAAAATGTTTTTCTTTTATGCACCACAAATAGTTCTGTCCGCTCATTCGTTCATTTATATACTGACTGTTTGCACCCGGACCATCTATAGACATCGCTTCATTGATTCTCCTATCTACCCAACACTTTCAGGTTCGCTACTATCTGGGCGGCCCTACGAGTCCATTTCGGCCTCTCACCTTGCCGCTGTGAGCCTCTCGGATTCAACGGAACGCAATGAATGTCAATGCTCTTTTGTCAGAGGCTGCTCCAACAAATATGAATAACCGTACATACGAATACTCGGCGACATCAACGCCTTATCACAATAACGGCTCAATAATGACGCCACAGTCGCTTTCGCCGAGCACTGAGTGCAAGAATGTTCACTTCAGGTTCTGCAACTCGGAGCCGAAGACTCTTCACATCTATCCACATGATACTACGGATTCCATTACAACCACTGTCAAGAATATGTTTGGCATAAAACTACAAGACGAATGTGGCTTGTCATTTCAAGACCCGGAGGGGAGATATATGATCCTGAGGCATGAGAACTTTAGCGATGATATGACGGTCGATATAAGGGTCGAAGAGAATCCTGCCTCATATCCACAGTATAATCTCCGACACCCACAGATCATGTCTTATACTGGACCTGGGCCACGAGGCTCCTTCTCTGGTGGAAGGAGCGTATCCCCTAGCGCTGCACGAGGGAGGAGAAGCGCCAGTGCGGGTGGGCGCCCCAGGGGAATGAAGCGCCAAGCATCTCACCGAGGGGAAGAGGAGCATTATGATGAGCGCTTCCCACAAGGATATTATCTACAACAGCCCCCCCAACAGTTCTTGCCAGAGGAAGATGAGGAATCGGAATCGCGAAGCAGGATTGAACCGGTGGCAAGTGCAGATATCAGTTTGGACAATATTGTTGAGGGTTCAAGGAGGAAACGACCAAAATTCTCGTCTGATGTAAATGATCCTCTTGGTCTCCATTTGCGTTTGATCTGTGTTAACCTTAGGATTCCTTTTTTCCAGGAACTGCCACTGTTCCCGCCTCCGGCCCTTCCTAGACAAGACGGTTCCACATCGTCATCAGCCAGTCCTTCGCACCCTGCACCCCAAGTGACCACTCCTTATGGTAATCGAAATATCAGCTATCCACACCCCACACCGCCATCCACATATGGGTTCAGTGTTTCAAATGGTGGCCAACCTGCAGGCGCTTTTGGGCAGGCTCGGACCAATGGGTCCACCATTCCTACACCCGCTCCTACCGTCGCATCTTGCATTTCAGATGAAGACGTTGCGCTACAACTGATGCGCTTAGGGGAACTACCGAGTGGTTCGGCGACTATATCTACCCTTGATGAGACCGCACGTGAGGAAGATAGCTTTTCATCAGAGTGTGGTGAATTTGGCGATGATGGAAGAAGTGATACGGCTGAATTGCCCGATATGCCTCCTGGGGGTCCTGACGAGGGGCCAGGCAGTCCCATCATCTACCCGAGGAATCACAAAAAGTACAAAAGTTTGGATGAGATATTGCCCAGTTTTGATTCCACCGTACCAAGCGAAGATGAGTGTTTGCCCCCTATGGAAACACGGGCTCCACCGCAGCAGGAATCTGCTCCACCGCCCCCACCACCCTCTCTGCCACCGCAACAACAGCAGCAGCAGCAAAATCCACCACCACCACCACCTCCACAATACCAACAGCCAAAAGAGATACAAGCACAGCAGCGGGTTAAACATGAGCCATATTTTCACGAGGCCCATCGTGCTGTGACTGATGATGAAGATTGCGAAGATCATTTCGATGATGAGGCTGACGAGACCTATGTCGGCAAGGAAGAAGAGGAGGATGACGATGGAGACTACGATGAAGAGGATTTGGATGACATTCCGCTGAAGACATTACGCGGGAGGAAAACATCCTCGGCCCCGTCTGCCATACCCTCAACCGCGTTAGGTGCTGTGGTAAAAACCAAGCCATTGCCACTGCCGGCGCCGCTCCCACAATATCCCAAGGGCACGGTGAAAGCGGTCAAACGACAGCAGCCAACGCTATCAAGCAAGCCAAAGTCGAAGCCGAAGCCACGGTCGGAACACCACTGGCCTATCTCTCCAGCCTCACCACCGGCCAGTCGGAAGCCATCCGTGGCATCCGTAGCAAGCAGCAAAGCGCGCTCAAACATCATGACTAGCACCAACCCAGTGGCAAACGTCCACACACCAATGGTCCTGCTCGGTCAGCAGACGGCAACACCCGTGGATGAGAACAAGCTGCACACGCAGTACTTCCACAACGACAATAATAACAAGCTGGGGGTTGAAGAGCCGATTGTCAAGCCCCGGTGCCAGAGGTGCAGGAAGAGTAAGAAGGGTTGTGACCGACAGCGCCCGTGCCAGCGGTGCAAGGATGCCGGTATCCCCGCCGGCGAGTGTATATCGGAGGACGAGGCTGGGACGCGGAGAGGTCGGCAGGCTGCAGCGGCTGCGGCGAAGAAGGCTGCGGGAGGTGGTCTGGCGGGATTGAATAAGAATAAGGCTAAGGGGAAGAGAAAGAGGGTTTGATCTCCCATCACTCACTCACTACTCTTGCCTCGTATCATGGCAGCCTAGGAGATGATGGTTGGCTGTCGTTATGGGAAGAAATCAAGAGGCTCCTTTATACACTTAACCCACACCCTGTCTATCTATCCACCTGTCCATTTTGCTCGATCAGCTTCAGTTCACTCACACACTCTCTCCCGAAAAAAGGACCCCCTCGCTACCTACCTTTCTACCTGTCTGTCTCCTGTTTGCTGGTCGGCTGTTATCCATATGTTAACTTTAACTCCTTTTTACCTTTGTTTCCTCGAATCGCCAAAAAAAAAGGTTTCCTTCTCCTATTCTGTCTCGGTATGGGTTTGTCTTATCCTTTCTTTCACCTTCCTGTTCTTACCATCTTTTGCTTTCTCTCTCTCTTCTCTATCGTATCGGCTGGGATGGGTGGGTTGGTTTTTATCATTTCCTCATTTCCTCTTCCTCTGCAACAACAAAAACCTTTCTTTCCACTTTTCTCTTTCTTCAAAAATTCAATTCAACTCATTCCAATTCGATTCCTCAGCAATTTTTTGTAGCCAGAGTCCATCTATTTAGTCATTTTTTATTCTTTATTTATATTTTGCTTTTGCAACCCATTTCGTTTGCAATTGGTTTGTGAGGTGGCGGTATGGTTCTCTTGTAGTTTTGCGCTCTTGCCTGCTTGCTTCTGCTAGCAAGCCACTCCCTTCCTCCGACGGAAAGGCAGGCATGTAGGCAAGGTTAAAAATTGAAGGGTAACTTGGGAGTCATCCTAACCCACTGTTAAAGCTCTTTTCCCTTACTAAAAACAAAACCAAAACAACTTATTTGCCTGCTTGGCCGATAGTACCGTAAGAACTGGAATAATTGAACCTCGCATTAGGGCGTTGGAGCTACCTCTCCTGGTAAGGTCTGTTGTGTCTTTCTTTTTTATATGATGTCTTAGCGGAGGTTTGGAAGTCAATTTCTTTCCGGGTGATTCCCCCCTTTACCTGAAGAGGGGAATCCTGGGCGTCTTTTAGTGTGAGGTTCAGTTCTTCTGATATCAAGGGCAGGCATCCACTTGAGTTACAGCCACCCAGACAAGCTGGAGTCGCCGAGCGAACAACTATCCCACCTTGAGAATATCTGAGCACAGTACTTGTATAGCACGAGTATCATACTAGTTTCACTCTCAGCGAAAATTCTGCTTTTCTCTCTACATCATTTTGTGGGCTAGCAACACCGAATTGGGGAAAAAAGGGACTTGTCTCTTCGGCACGGAAGTGGCATCGTCTGCTTGATTCGTTGTCGTCGTTCTGTCAGATTCTTTGCTCGTTCTGAGGAAACCGGTTTGGTTCTATGATACCGGTATGATAACTACACGTCCACCAGCGCGAACACGACTACAGCAGGCGAAGGCTGGATGGGGGAAAAGGAAATGGACGGTTCGATTGCAAATTAATTGGACTACAAATAGGAGCGCTTCCTCTTGGCCATCATGTTTTACAAACACAGAAACAAACAACAAAAACAAAAACAAAATGTTACTACGGCCGTTGGACGGACCGGAAGATTACCGATAAGTTAACCCCAAGTTATTACTGTGGGTTTTGAACAGGGGTTAGCTAGCTTGTCAGCAAGTTTTCGGGACGGGTGTGTTTTGTGCGAGGGTGTGGTAGGATGGGGATTTATTTTTTGATTCACGGATGAGGGATGGTTTGTGGTCTGTGCACGTTACGTCATTTACTTGCATTGTCTTGGCATTGGGTGCCGATGGGCGAGCGAGTGAGGGATTGTGATTGCAATTTTGACGGTAGATGAGGTATGGGTTATTTATCATTTTTATTGGGGTTTTTGGTGCTGGGGTTGGTCGGGGGTATGATGTATCGATTGAGGCGGATTTTTTATTATTATTAGAAGAAAAGTTGGTGTTTGAGGAGAGGTGTTTATGCTAACTCGTACTTACCATATTATTGGCAATCTGGATCTAATTGTGGTATTTGTATCATAATAATATGATATATCGTCATTGGAGGGGTGGTTGCGATACCTGAGTTGTAACCCCTGTCAACCCGACTACCTCCGCATCGCAGAAATACATGCCGGGGCGGAGGGGAACTTGCAGAAATCTAGCAGAGTAATACAAACCGCGCATTTCATATCTCTGGGCGCATGTGTATATATCATAGAAAGACCGAATGCCGAGAGCTTACCTCTCATAGAGCGGATGATCTGTCGTGAGGAATTATCTCCCTTCCACCCTCCCGCTCTCTCGTTCCTCACAGATAGATGGGCTCACGCACCGCTCACTATTACTATGGGTATCTTTTTGTACAAGTCGATTGGCGAATATTTTATGGAATATAGGAGAACTTGGCATTAACGCGTTGATCGATTCGCTGCTCGCACGATGCAAGTGCTTTCAATCCTAACAGATCCCCGCAATAGACCTAGCCCGAACCCCTACCCCACAGCCCACAACCGAACGGGCAAAGCCGACCGACTTTCTGCTGCTATATACACAACCCAGTATCCAACAAGCTTAATCAACGGTGGGAAGGTGTCCGGGAAGACCTTCTGACTTGATGATAACCTAGCGCGAACAAATAGCCGGTTGGGTAATGGGGGTTCCGCCTTGACCACCTCTTCCCGAAGGACAATCCGGGGTATCATAGCGTGCCAGTCTGTTGCTTCCCTTGATGAAGGGGGTGGTGCCGGGGCCTTTCTATCCCCCTCTTCGTCCGGAGGTCAGGTTTGTCGTTATGTGTGTGGATTGGCATCATGAGATATCACTCGGTGGATACAATCTGATTTGAACAAATTATTCGAGGAGGCTGGGGGAACGATGGGAGAGTCTGAACGTGCGCGGGGAGGGATGTTGGGGGGATTAAAGGGTCTCTTTCAAGTCGGCCCTGTGCGAATGAGAGGGGTCTGCGAGGTTGGAAGTAGAGTATATTAATCATGGTAGATTTGTACCCTCTGAGAGAGCATTGCGACAAAACTCGTCTACTCTAGCATGGGTTGTCCGGACGTGCTAACGTGGGGCATAAGAATTAGGGGGGGGGGGATCGGTCTGCTGTAGTTCGGGTGTGAGCGCTCGCTTATTGTGCGGGTAGGCCTATATTTTTGTCGTGCGTTTGGCCGCGTGCCCCCGTCCTCGCTCCTCGACTGCTATCGTTCGCTAGCGCTTATTGTCGCCGACGGGAACGCCTCTAGTGTAGCGTCAACTCTTGGGGAACCATTTCTGGCTAGAATCTTTCCTTCCGCATGCTCTCGCGGGGGAATTAACGTGCGCCGGGGTTGGAGGGAATACCGGCGACAATACCAATAGCGGCGGGGTGTGAAGAACGATGGACCAATATTTTGCTGTGTGAGGTTCCTGGCTGGCAAGGAGTTTATCCGGCAGTCCCACGCCTTTCTCGTGGGCTTTGTCCACCTTGTGATTGATGGTCCGCGATGAGGCCGCTGGATCGGATGTCGGTGTTGCGGGGCCTATGCCGTAACTACGGGGGCCGGAGAGAGCGGGCACTACGGCTATGATCGGCGGTCTCTTGGAGAAGCTTATAAGGGTACTCCTGGAGGTTCCGAGAGAGGTTAAGGAGAGATTTTTGGGATTCGGATGCTCGAGGAGTTTCCTGTGGATATCGGGTGCTTCCGAAGAGCGTTTGTGCATTGATGGGTTGGGCGGGTTTCTTGGCTGGGCTGTGGTATTGGGGGATGAGCGGTAGAAGGTTATTTGGAAGGAAAGACCTAGATACAAGCGGAGTTTGAGACAAACCTCACGGGGCATACTGCGTGTTATCGATATCCGGTCCAACAAGGGTGTCTATCGCTGAAGCTATTTACAAACTGATACGGATCTTGAGGCGATGGATCGTAATATATTCCTGACTACTTTCACGGCGTGTGAGAGTGGTGCGCCAGGTCGCTCTTATGTTCTGCGTAGCTGTCAGAAAGTTCAAGGCTTTCTCCTCCGGCCCCTGCAGATCGATGAGGCGTTATGGGGAGAAACAGTCTCTGGGAAGGGTGGAATTTATTCCGGCTGGCCAAGCACCTCACAGCTGCGTATAGTGGGGCGCTGGGTGGGACTGGTGGGCGGCGCGAGAATAAATTCGATTCTCGGAGTTGCGGTAAATGCTGTACATTGCTCTGGTCGAGAGGCATACAGATGCTGATGGGCTGTGTCACGAATTGTCGGTAGAACCCGGGAGCATAGATACGGGCTCTGGAAATATTCCCTCAATCCAAGCACTTTTCGGGAGAAATCGATGGCTCGGCTGGTACTGTACATGTTTAAGCTTCCCTGGAGAAGTGTAAAAAGGATATTGTCAATTGGTTGTTTGATAGCCCTTTGTGAGGTGATCGCGGAGATCCAATTGGCCCTTTTATTTTATTTTTACTTTTATTATTTTCGGTTGGTGAACAATCTCCCACTAATACAAATTACATCCCCCCTCCCCGCCATTTAGATTTCTAAATAATATTATGCCTGAGTTCACTGGGGAGATCGTCTTTACAGAGGGGCCGCACCGTCGGTGAGCGTGCTCAGGATCCAGTTACTTGAGGAATCTGGATGTCTTGTCTGCGTTTCTTTGATCGCGCTGGGGTCTGCAGAGGGGCTTGAGGTGAGAGCTTCTAGGAGATACGCGGGAATAGGTACACTTCATCGCGCCTCCTGGTGCTACTGAGATCGCGGCAAGGATAATGTCTAAGGAAAGGTTTAGTCAAGATGGTCACAGCCCTATGGGCCATACTCTGCTTACCGGTACTTGGGCTGGCGCATGTAAAAATAGTGAAATGGTCAGGTGACTACCCAATCAGGGAGACGTCTACCCAAACTCGGCCCTCATGCCACTATTTCCGGAGTGGTGGATATCGTAAAGTTATTGCTCGAATAATGGGAAACCTGACATTGTGGATAGCAATCGTATAAAATCGCTCCCCTGGGCTGTTTTGCGGAGGGGATAGAGAGATGGTGAGACTCCTCCTGTGCTTACCCGGATGCTGGCCTCAACTCGGAGGATATGGAGGGCCGAAGGACGCTCCTCCTGGAAGCTTTGGGTGATTTTCGAAAAGGCACTGTACTGTCGGGCAACAGTAACATCGAGCTGGGGTTGGTGGATGGTTTTGGCCAGATTCCTTTTTACCAGCCTGCCGGGGGCGGACGGGAAACGATATGGGAGGTATTTACCTCAGAATCGGGATCGCGCTGATGTTGGTCTAAATCTAGCAGGCAGTTGGGCTCGAACACCCCAATGGCTACGATGCTACTCGAGTAGTTGCTTCCATTTTAGCATGATGATGTCGTGAGGAGGTTATTGGACCGCCCTGATGTTAATACCAACCTGGTGGGTAAAATTGCGGGGGGGGGCCAAAAAACACTGGTCAGGTTCACGGATATTAGCGTGGCTTTCAATGTGGCTGGCAAAAGTTGATGGATTTGTGTGCCGGCGTATGATATGCATATTTGTATGCTTGATGCAACCGTAGTACAGCCTCGGCAGATGTGTTCGTGAAACATGTCTCATCTTACTTGTATGATACTAAGCTGCCTCGCAAAAGTCTCCACTCACGAAACTGGTTATCATTTTTTTTCGCTACATCCCCGTCCAAGAGTAATGCTGTCCATGTTCAAGTCAATTAATCTACGGCGACTCGGTATGGGTGTGCGTGATATGGGACCTATTTAATTGCGATTGAGTGATAGGGACCCAGATGGTTGGTGGGATAAGTTACCTGGGTAGCTTCCATCTTTGCAGTTTGTTTCGAGAGAGCACTGAATACAGGAGCGAAGTTAATGGCGATAATTTCTCTGCTAGCTACTTTTCAATGCTAAATTCCTATTCTATCATATTCCACAGACAGTACTGCTGTGTTGGGAGACCTAAGAGAAGAGTAATATACTACAAAAACAGAAATAATTGAGAATGACCCGAGGATGTTAGAGTTGCCTCTCCTA
Organism: Tuber melanosporum; assembly: GCF_000151645.1. Classification (NCBI taxonomy): domain Eukaryota; kingdom Fungi; phylum Ascomycota; class Pezizomycetes; order Pezizales; family Tuberaceae; genus Tuber; species Tuber melanosporum. The sequence goes on along the minus strand of NW_003298864.1, from coordinate 71,949 downwards.
GTAAAGTCTGTTGTATTGTATCTTTTTTTTTTGCCTCAGATGAGGGCTGAAAGATAATAGTTTGGCTATGCTTTTTCTCACAAATCCAGAGGGGGAAATGGTGCCTAGCACCATTCTCAATTATTTTGGTTTTTTCTGGTATGGTCCGTACTATCCAAAACCTGAACCAGGCTGCAACATTTCAGTCAATTATACGTCTCCACCAAGTTGAAATATGGATTTAGGAATCCTCTAGATGGCCGTGAATGCTAAGGAGAATAATCTAGAGGGTTTCTATTTTTTAAATCTATCTTCTAACTTGGTGGAGCTGTATAGCCGATTTAAAAGTTACAGCCTGGTATAAGTTTTGAATGGTGAGGAGGAATGAATACTAAGAGATACGCACATACATGCCTAGGGAAATCTTGCAATAATTCATACAACTAGGACATTGATCTAAAAGCTAAAGGAAAAAATCCATTATCGGGTTCTTCTCTGTAGCAGCCATGTCTCTTCTGGATATTTTTAGACTTTATTTTTTTCCCGCACATATTTGAAGCGGAATAGCCGGTATGAAAATTATTTTAATTGGCTGGCAGTATTGCACTTAGATGTGAGGGAAAAAATCAAGGTCTGTTTCATGAGTTCACACATGGGCAAGCCAGGTTAGTATGATAATGTAAGACAGATTTCATGAACACTTCTGCTGATTGAATGTAAGTTATAAATATGTATATTTGGAAAGGGGTGGTGGATTGATAGTGTTGTCTGTTCAACACCGAGCGCGAACTTCTCAACCCCATGACGTGCTGATATAAAATTATTTGTGTGGTAGGGGGCCCTGAACACTCCAGGGGCCATCGGATCACAGATAGATTGAAGTGGTCGTTTACCGACGAAACGGCTTCCTCTGGCGACACGAGCCTCAATATTTCTACTGTCGCTTGGATCGTCGCCGGGGAAGTGGTCTTCTTTCCGCCATATTCCCGAAGATTACGGCGAATGGTTCTTCTATCCAAGTGGCATAATTACTCCTGGAACGATCTCCCACTGAGATCCTGGATGGTGAAGCAGTAGGAGTATACTACACCTCCAACACAACCCAGACACAGATGCTGCTACCCCTACCGCAAACCCGTGAATCCTGGGAGATCACCACATTCCCACCCATAACTGCAAGCACCAACGAAAAAAACAATAGAATTGGGTATCTAATACAAACACCCTGCCACCCTTACCGCCCCTGATATAATGTCTTAACCGTAGGAAACCTCCACATATCCCCAGTGTCAATCACCTCCGAACAACCGTCCCGCATTAGGGACGTGGTCTCCACCCTCGAAGAAGAGGGCAGCATAAAGCTCAGTTGTGGGGCCTACAAGAACGGCTTTTCAACCGCAATGGGAACATCTGCGGACAGTGCCCGGAGGCTTTAGTAGGAGGATGGAGGATTTTACGAGTTTTCTTGTGTGGAAGATTGAGGAGTTGATGGGGGTTAGTTATTGACTTGAGTATAATGTCCCGGCCTGAGTGGCGGTTGGCGATTGATATACAGGGAATCAGGGAGGGAGGGAGGGAGGGAGGGAAGGGGGAAGGGCTGTGGGGGGATTTTTATATCAGGATTTTGAATTTGTGTGATGGGGGATTGATGGGAATGATCATTGATTGATGGGAATGATCATTGACTTCTGTGTCTTTGAGTTACTATATGAGAGACTATGGTGCTAGTGCTCGGAGGGATAGACCGCATGTAAATAATCAGGTCGAATCTTCCTGGGTATCAGAAAACCGGAGAATGTTTTCTTTGCCCCCCCCTCTGAGTTAACAGAGGCATGACTACCTTATCCAAAATGTTACCATATCCACACAACCATCCTACTCGCTCCAACTAAGCTCACTGGGAAGAAGTACACCCAATGACCGACTCCTAAAAGGCCCTCGCCGAGCACTGCGCCCAAACCCGCACATCATCCCAATACTTTCCAACCTTGCCAGTCCGAACCCCTCCGCCCCAACCCGGAGCAAGCGAACCTGCAAACACAGAACATATCCGACAACTCTTCACTTTAGTCAGGTTTCCTCGAGCCTGGGTAAACTTCTTCGAGATTTCGAAACTTGGCCCATAAAAGGGGGGTGGAGGCGTTAGTATCATCGCGTTTTCGGTTGGGGGAAGAGGGTGAGCATAGCTCACATCGGAGGTCTGTTAGACTGTTCTGGGGATTTAATGCCGCATCTTCTGCTGCCATATATGTCTCCGTAGAGAGTTAGTTGCCGCAATGGCTTTCTGGAGTTTGATACGGACACCTTGGAGGGGATTATTAGTCCAGTAGCCACGATTTGATGGAGATTATACAAGCGAGTGATTTTGGGTGATAAACGTATGCCCCCCCCGGGCTATGATACCATAATTATGTAGCGGTCCGCAGTGCATTCTCGGTTCTTTGATTTTCCACAGCAACCCGGCGCACTGCCCCCTCGACTATACTTCTTCCTCCACCGCCCATACAATAACATCTCGTTCGGCCAACTCACCCGACTTTCCATGTGGAAAATAGGCTCTCGGGAAGAAGCGACCTTGACCTAGATCCACTCGCCCACGAACTAGTTGCCCCACTTCACGAACAAGCTTTCGAGAACGAAGGTGCGGGATCTGCACTTATTGGTTATCCAGATCCCCGCCAGACCTCCTTTAATCCGTGGGGCGAAGTGGTGGTGTATGAGGGTCCAGGAGAGAGGTATACCGTGAAGTTGATGGATGCTGAATCTGTTTAGGGTGGTGTAAGTTTTCTTCCGGAGTGCGGATTTATTGCACACTGGGGGGGGGGCAAGCAGGACCACTTGGAACCTTTGCGCATGGGTGGGGGCGTCAGTCAATACCCGGATAGTGGCTTGAAGGTTTGAGGGGATGAAAAAGTTGTTGGGAGGGAGGTGGCAGTGTTGAGGGGGAGCAGGGTGGAGGATGGTTAACATTCACCAGGCTCTAGCTGGCGTGAATACAAATATCTTCCGAAGTCTGTCCTTTTGGGTAAGTTCGTTAGCCCACACCTACTCGCAACTTGAAGAACGATATAATACCTACTTTAGTAAAATTAAAAATCCCCATCCAGGCTCCAGCGAAGCTGTTGGAGCTTCTAGATCGATGTTGGTCGATTGAGATAGATTGTGGAGGTTTCGGGAGTTTGGCGGAGAGTTCAGAAGTTCAATGGATTAGTGTGGAGGTTGAGAGATTGACAGGAGATTCTCCGGACATGTTTTTCCTTTGTTATCACGGGAGTGTATGGAGGAAAGGGTAGCATGCTTGGAGAGATACGGATACATGTGGTGATTCATGGAATGATGGGGATACGTTGTTTATGTTTTACTTATACACCTGTCTTTACCGTTAGTTTAGAGAAGAGAGAGCGAAGTTGTTTTTTCCTTATCTTACGCCTTAGTGCACGTCCTACCATAGCCCCCACATAGTGCTTTAGTTTCTCTCCACCGCTGTGCAAGTTAGTCGTTGATTGTTATACTCCTCCGTCACAAAAGAAGCTACGCTCTAATCCTCTCGAGCCTATTACCCCCCCCGCCATTCTTGGAGACAACCCTAGCGGCGCGCGAGACCACTGTTCAAACAAGTGGAGTACTTTCTCCTCCTCTCTTCACCCACTTCTTCCACTCCGCCAACTAACAGCACTAGCAAGGCCTCCGATCATGGCTTTACCTCTCGACGTATCTCTTCACCGCCAACATTACAGTCGTGATGGCCTTCCATATCAAGCATGTGTGACCTTGGGACTGACTGAGGGGCAGGTTGTGATGATTGTTGCAGTAACAATTGTGACACGGTAACAGGCTACAATTGCAAAGCCGGGGGGCTCTATCGACAACCGCGGTGTGCTGTTTTCGGAGGTTCGTTTGAAGGTGAAACCGGGTATGTGGTTGGGGTGTCGTCGCGGTGAGAAATTGTGGAGAATGGCTTATCGGTAGTGTTAAGAGTGACTTAGTTTGAAGACACCAATATACAGTAGTGACAATGCTTGCGTTCCAGGTTTTCTTACTTGATATCCTAGTTTTGCTCGTCGATCTTGAAGTTGAACTCCCGGGTTCAAGGAGGGTCCAGGTCAGTTGGGCTTTTAATGAATAAGCACAAAGCACTGGCATGCATTGTTTTTACTTGGTTAAATTGATGAGGGCAGCCGTCTCAGATTTCAAAAACCTATTGAGTGTCATCAAGTCCTTTGAGAGGCATGATGTATTTGTAACCCACCATATCCTACCGCTATACTCTTCCTAAACCACCCCCCGCGATCCGGACTGGCCGATCAACTTTCAATAGACAGAAGAGTCGAACAGGTATATGATTTTTCCGAATATAAGAGTGTGCCTTGGCCCCTCAAATTTGTTCAGGCTTAGGTTCAGATATGGTGGTTGAGTGGGTTCAGCTGCCCATGTAACAATCCAGCTTCAGCAGAAGCACATGATTCCACTACATTGGATTATTTTACACGTGTTGAACCCTCCGAAGGCTGCTTTGGGAGGCGGTGCTTTCGAATTTATGCTCACGGTATCTGCAAATGTCGGAGAAGAATGGTATCTTAATTCCGCAAAGGGGAATCTTCACAGGTCCTAACGAAAACATGAGTCCCCCCCCTGGAAGACAGCAAATTACTCTTGGTATCATTCAAGTCCCTCGTAATCAGTCAGTTTGAAATCTTCAGCGAATGTTTTATCTCAGATGTGATAGACTTGCTTAGGCAGATGAAGACGCGAGAAGAGGAGGATGTGTTATTGACACAGAGGACATGCGGTTACGACTTGGAGCTGTTTTACATGATACAATACACGTATCTTGGGCGACGAAATGCCGGAATGTCGTTCTGGGTTGACCCAGGGAGTAATTTATACGGGTTTATTGTCTGGGTTTCAGAATCTCGCAACCTCCTCCAAGTTAGCGGTGGTTAAGTTGCCCGACTACCAGTGATTCCCTTGAGCCGGTGCGCCTCGCCTCCTTCAATGTCCTACAATAGGCTTGTGCTCGTGGAATATCCTAATGCGGTTTCGCGGTGTAGTTTGATGCGACACCGAGACTCCTTATCTCGCGCGTGTTTTGTCCCCAATACCGCACCAGTACAAGTAGTCCAGCTATCTCCGGCTACCAGCAGCGAGCGCATCCGATTTCTCACTTCTAAACTACTTACTGGAGTACCAGAGTGCTCCATATTCGTGGGCAAATGATCAGGAATCGTTGTCCGTGGTGTCGACTCGCCAACATCGCTATGCGGCAATGGGAAATATTCCCCGCACTCGAGCAGAATGGATCCGTAGAATGCATTGTCACGACCTTTGATAAGTGCCCTCTGAAAAATCAACCACACATCACACCCTCGCCTCCCCCGTTAAAAGTCGGGTAGTGGAGTGTGCTCGTGATTCGGGTTCAGTTGAGCGGCTAGATTTAGTATGATATATAGCATATCACGGTGGTGACACCGCCGCGAGAGTCCAGGGTTTTAGTACTGCGGAATTGATGGTTGGAGATTGGAGAGATGTGCCATAGTGGGAATGAAGGGCAATCAATGGGCCATCGTCCGCCCGACTCTGGGGCTCTCCCAACCTCTCCGGGAACGGGGTTTACTAACCAAGCATTAAGTCCTCCAGCCAATCATACATTGTTCGAGTTACACACAAATAATTCGCACCAACCCGACAAGAGTTGGTCAAATTTTCTGTATTTCGCATCCCAAGTAACTTTACAGCACGCGGAGGGCACCCACAGAACTGCCGATGAGGGGCAAGATTGGGGCGTGCATCTTCTGCACTCCAGTACTGTACCCGTACTCGAGTACCGGTACTGTACTCGAGCACGGTCTTGTGCACCGCCAAAATTTGGCCCGTTTAGTGGTCGTGTTTGCTAGTGGATGCTTGATCAGTGCAGCTGGGATAAATATATCATATCAAACCCTTTTGTCTGAACCTAGGTGGTATGCAACAACAATTCTTAAAAACTACGAGTGCCCGAACAAAGTGGATGCTGTTTCCCTTCCCCTATTCCTCCTCTTTCTTTGCTGCACAGCGAGCTTGGCGAGCTAATTGGCTACTTCGATGCTAGGGCGGTGGCATGGCGGTCTCGATGTCCTTGTATCACAGCATATCTGCAATGCAGGGAAGAATTGATTAGGTCTTGACCCCCAACGAAGGAAATATCATACTGCCCGACTTTGTGCGGGTCCCGTATTTACTAGAGTATCCTACCGCCCTATGCTCACATTCGCCTGTCCAAGTCAATCACAATACTCGAATACCCTAGCGATAGCATGCGGTCTGGATGAGAGTGGGTTACGGTTTCCAGCGATGCTCGCGGAAACAATAGGTGTGCGAAGAGAGAGAGAGAGAGGCAAGCGGAATTGCTAGCAGTGGAGGCGTGTGAATTGATCTTAAAATGGGAATGATGAATGATGAATTGGTATCGGTGCAACACGCGCTTGCGACGTTCGCAAACATGATTGCTCTCATACCACCAAAACCCCGAGGCTCCCGCCGATTGTTTTTGCACATACACAATAAAACTAACGAATTAAGACGCACGCCCATTTGGATACTTTGCTTGTCACTACGAGTAATTCTTCGGCACCGAACCTTTCTTCCCAGTATTGTCAACTTCTCGGGTTTGTGTGTGCCGAGCTCTGGCCGAATTGGGGGGTGAGGATCAGGTTGCTCGTGTTGCCGAAAATTAAGCCTGGCGATACCCCGGGCGTGAGGCATGATACCACCGCCCACCCGGGTCCTAATCGCATGCCCGACCGGTGCGAGAAATTTCCCGGGAACCGGGAGGAGGTAGTACCTGGAGTGTTTCAAATGTTTTGCCTGAAGTGGTGGGAGAGATAGGTTGAGAGGGTAGTCGAGATTGCTAGCGAGGATAGATTGAAGCTGGGATACCGGTATGGGACGGGTTGGTGTAGCTGGCTGGGGTGGTACGGCGCCGAATTGAAACAGAAACCGTCCATATGCTTGGATCCCAGATATCATATCGGAAAGCAAAACCACGAGGATGAGTATCAGCTGGATGGTTCTTCGGTCCTCATAAAGTGCAGGAAGATAAGAATAGGGCGGTATGGAAAGGCCGAGGAAAAACAGGGGGGGAAAGGATCAGGCATTATCAACATTCCATACCTCTGTTCTTCTCCATCTAGACTACTACCTCCTCATCACAAAGGCTATCTTCTCCATTTTCTTCTCTTAGCCGCGCGAGTATTAGGACCAGGGTGTCAATATCTCCTGACTTTTTTAAAGCCCAATTGTATGCCACTTCCGGGTGTTAACATCTAATATCTTTCACCCTAAGCTTGTCCTTTTTTTAAAATTTTAAAATTTTTTTACCCTTTCCTCCCCATCCATGTTTTGTTTTCGCCCGGTTTCTACATTTTTCCCGTTCAAATTACCTTCCTAACTTTTCCATCCCATCCAAAGCAACGCTACGCCATCCCTATACTCTTTTTTGTTTATGAAAAAGTTTTCCCTTCTTTTTGGACCCTACCGGTATCTAGTTTCTCCCGCTTTCTAATCCTAGTTTCCTAACGATGCCAACAATGACAAATTGGCCTTTTTGCTCATTTCTACAAAAGCGACTAAGCGGAGCTAAGACCATCAACAGGGCAAGTGGTTTCCCGGATATCAGACTCACGCGAGTGATAATCTATGAATCCAAGAGCGTTCTATAATCATACTGTAGAAATTTCCTAGAAAATTTAATTATAGTATCATAATATCAACAAACATGGGCGAACGATACCGGGGAAAAAAAAAAGAATCCCGAAACCACGGTTGCCGTAAAACCCACCCCGAGTATGATATATCAACAAAAGACCCTCCAGAATTGTCACCACACACCCTTTTACCACCCTCTGCACAATTCACAACGGAAAAGAATTCAGACTGAGCGAAGCTCGTAACAATCTATCGCTTTCCCGCGCCAGAAGCCTACCTAACCTTTCACTCGGTCAGGTCTTGAAACCCCACCACTATCGCGCAAACCGGGGAGAATATTTTTCCTTCGTTATTTTTATCATAATGTTATGAAACTTGGCATCCTGCTTAGAGCGTCCACACGCCAGGGAGCCCGTTGTGCCCTTTCTCCACCGTTCCGGGAAGGATAAAGGAGCGACGGGGTCCTCAAAAAGCTATATAGTACAGTGCCTGGTCAGAAGTGTTCGTGATCTGAGACATGTTTAATTGCGGTTGCGCTATGGGACAGTGGGGTGGGTTGACAACGGCGCTCGTGCTCACACATGTGCGAGTGTACGAGTTCTCCGAAAACCCACTGCTGCCTTGGATCCCTGGATTTCTCCACACTCCACTCATCTGTGTGCAGATGACTCTCTCAAAATTCTCAGCTGTCCAATTCCTAGGAGCTGTAGCCCATCTTAGTCTCTTAGCTATATGGACAGCTTTGAGCTTGGGTCTTGACTTGGCTAGCCATTTCTTGATATTGGCATCTCTGAGTACTCTATCCACTATAAATTTGTTAGAGAATCATGTTCTATCACTCAGGCTCAGATGGGTACCAACCAGTAGAAAGAGAAACACCTAGCGCATATTTATCCCTGAAATCTGATCTGGTCATTTTCTGGTTGGATTTGGCAGCCTGGATGATTGTGTGATGCTATTGCTGGCTGAGAACATGTGTGTGACAGGGATGAGGAATATTATCCAAGGATAGATGCTCACATGTATGAGTAAGGAAGCTTTTAATAGTTGACTATGGTTGGCCAATAATTTGAGCAACCAGAGCAATATTCTGGAGGTAGTGGAAAAATCTGATAATTCTGCCTTTTTCCACATTGGTCATTTCAGTTCGAGTGGTCTTTGGGTTTCGTTTTTTTGGCTTTGATTTATATCTAGATCAGTTAACTATTGGAAATTCAGAGGAAATTAAAATTAAAGAATTATTCGAATAGAGGATCACAGTATCATGTTGTAAATATTGTATGGGGCAGGTATCATATGGTCGTGCGATCACCAAGGTGGCATTTGGCGAGGTGGCATTTTTGGTGAGGATGCTTAGTAAGATGATCACAAACACTTCTGACGAGGCACTGTACAATTTCGGCATCATGTTTCGAGTTTCTGCCCTTTATTCCGTCAATTTTTGGGGCTCATTGATGGCCGGGTCAGGCACTATTAAGCGAGTGATTTCATGTGATCGATCCGGCCCGCTTATCCTTGAAAGTTTTTAAGTTGGGGCATTTCTTGAAAGGGGAGGAGTATAAAGGACGGGGTTCTATGTATCGCAGATATATGCAGGTGTCATATTATGGCGTGGGCTGAGAGCTATCATATCGTAAAATATGTGGATTGAACGTCTCCCCTCTCATCCTTTCATGACCAAACTTTCGCCATCACTTTACGCACTGAAGACCAATAATGTCGTGTAATCCATTAAATCCACATCCCCCCTCTTCACCACACTTACCGCACTCGCTGCCGCGGCAGGGTCTGAAGAGGAGAAATAAATAATTATGATACACGAATCAAAGGTTACTATCATAACTAGAGGAATAGCAATAGAAGCAATGGGCACCATAAAAAAAGGGAGAACACGTCCCGGACGTAATAATTTTGGTTTCTGGAAAGCAAGTGGACAAACATTGAACACAAGAGGAGAGGTAAAGAAATGGGATTGGTATAGAAGGAGATAATAAATACAGAAAGATAGATAGGAGAGAGACTATGCACGAGTCATGGAGTTGTGGTAGTGGTAGTTGGTTGTTGGAAAGAGAGAGTCCTGATCGGTTGGTATGGTAGTACGCAGACTTAAGGAAAAGAAGCGGGAGGGGAGGGCGGAGAAAGGGAGAAAAAAAACCAAACGCCGAAATCACAGATACACTGGATGAGGTAAGGATGTTACATATCGTAGAAGAAGGGAGAGAAGTAATAATCAGGAGGAATAAATAGAAACGACAAGGGAGAAGATAGAAGAAAAAGAAGAATAAGGGAAAGAAATGGTTTTTTTTTTTTAATTTTAAAAGAAGGGGGTAGGTATTACAAAAGCATACCCAACAAGAAATAGCCTTGACAGACGAGAAAAAAAACTGCAGAGATAGCAATACAAGAAATGACGCTCATAGTTCTCATTTGCATAAAGGCCGTTCGTTGCATAATGCGTTGGTATGTGGGCAAGTAGGTAGATAGGTAGGTTGTCGAGTTAATGATATCATCATCATTGCGATCATGCGAAAACGAATGAAGGAATACGAATGAATGAATGAATGAATAAATGAAAAAGAAAGGAAGGAGCGATAATAAGCAAGAATTTAAGTACGTGGGAATTAATATCTCCCGGCAGCTTCACCCTCCTCCCACTCCTCAGCCTCGTCCTCCTCGTTTCTCACCATGACTACTCCACCGCCACCACCAACGCGCTTGGAAGGATATCCAGCGTATCCCCTTCTATAATAGCCCCCGCCATTACCCCCACCAATGCTTCCCTCTTCTTCACTCTCATCACCGAAAGTCTGCCAGTTCTCATTGGAGCTAGCGCTAGTGGCGGTAGTCCCGGTGGAGCTTCCAGAAAACATACGCGTGCTTTCGGCGTCTCCATTTGACGACGAGGATTCATGATAACCCAAGCTCTTGACTGGAGGCTTCGGGTAACCATTCTGTCTGGGTGTCCCCTCGCAATAATCCCTCTGATCTTCGTTATCGTCACTACCCCCGAATTGGGATTCCGGGCTCACGCTGCGGACACTCATGACTGTACCTTCACGGGACATGGTCCGGCTTGTGCTGGAGGGGCGCTGGAGCTCGCGCCCACGCTCGCGTTCTCTCTCATGATCTTTTTCCCGTTGCTGGCGGAGGTAGGGCGGGAGTTGTGGTGGGCCCATGGTTTGGGAAGGGAGGAGTTGGCCCATTCTTGGGGCGGTTCCGAGTGTATTGCTTAGACCCGTACGCTCAAGTTGCTTGACGGACTGAGAGCGGACAAGTCTGGTTGTGGACTTATCGGACGAAGTGGCATCTGGGAATGATGACAGTGAGGCTGGTGCGCGGAGTCTGGTCGGGGTTCTGGAGCCGGAACTAGCATTGCTAGACGTGGTGGAAGTGCTGGAAGCGGTAGTGTGGGGGATCGGAAGACGTGCGCTCGTCGCAGGGGTCCTAACACTATTAGATCTGCTAAGTGATGCGGCCACGCTTCTCCCACCCGATCTACCGACCGATGCGGACACAAGCGTAGATCCTCCGGTAGGAGTCTTGGATCTCATGGGAGGACCACTGGGAGTCTTTGGCCGGGAGGGAGGTCTCGGCTGTCCAGATCCCGCGGTATTAGATCTGACGCGCTGAATGGAGCCCGTAGCTGGTGGATTCCATTTCCCTGCCTTGACAGTCGCCTGAGCTGGAGCGGGTCCTTTGCTCCCTGCTCTCGATTGAAGGACGGGGCTCTCGCGAATCAAAGTTTGCAAGTATGTGTCCCCGTTAACCAAGAATGGTTCACCGCACTCCTTTTCCCAATCCTCAAGAATCTTCTTCAATTCAACTTCCACCTTCGGAAGTTCCTTGGCGATCCGCTTTCGCATCTTTTCTTCGCGTAGAAGGCGGGTAGGGTCGCGATTGCCAGAACCGCCACGGGAAACAAGGCGAGATGAATCGCTCGCCGAAATTGCCAGTTGCTCGCGGTCGTTGACGAGAGAGCGGTGCTTGTCGATCAAGCTGATTATTGGAGCGCGTTCTTCTAACAGAAGCTGTAGGCGGCGGATTTCCATCTCATGAGAGGTAAGCAAAGCATCTGTATAGACATCTGCGCTCCAATTAGTTCTCGGTGAGATAAAACTTAGAGCCAGGCGACTTACTTGACATAGCTGGTTGGAAATGCATGATTTCATCGTCGGAGAAATAGAGTTTATCCCAGAGATCTTGCAAAACTTGTCGTGCATCTTCTACGAATAATTGCAGATTCTGGCGCTTTAGTTCCAACAACCTGTCGAGTTCGGCTTCAAGCTTTACCAGGCCAGATCGTCAATGAAGGTTAAAAAGAGAAACGATACAATTTTACGTACCTCGCGAATAACTTTAAGACCAATGCCTCTATTCTGTGCAAGGAATCTCTTCCCCTCAGAAGGTTCTTCACCTAGCTTTTCCCACAACTGCCCAATCTCCTGTTTGAGGTCCTCAATCTTCTCCTTGCGTTTTTCCTTTTCCTTGACAAGCCTCTCTTTCTTCCCTATGAGATCATTCAAGTTGTCCAGCTTCAATCCCAATTTCTCGGGATTAGTAGCTCCGAACTCAATTATCGTCTTATCAACGCCCGAACCTGTCGCACCAAGCTCAGCATAAAGATTTATTATATCTTTCGCCAGTGAGGTAACGTTGGCAAGGCGCTTGGTATACTCCTTGCGTAGACGGCTGCGCTCATTCTCAAGGCGCTCGTAGTAAGCGTGTGATAGGTCAAATGAGGCAATAGACGAGGAATCATTGGTCGCTGGTGGTAAGGGGACCTGGGTTATGCCCGACTCAAGGCGATCAGCGTATTCTTCAACTGAACGTGCCAATTCTGATACAACCCAATTAGCATGTAACGTCGGAGTAAGATTTAGGAGCTGGCTCACCTCTGATAGCATTGTATCTCTCTGCATGTCTTGCCTTGACATTCTCCTGCTTGCCCCGAAGCGCCTCTAAACATCTAAGTAATGGCGCAGTGATTTTCAATTCCTCTCTAGACTTTTTCGTCTTGTCGTCGAGCGATTTCTCCATCTGTTTTATCGATGAGATGACCTTATTACATTCTTCAACCAATGTATTCTTTTCACTTCGTACTAGTCAATAAAATGTAGACAAACGGAAGGAATTGGATCTTAGAACATACGCGATAACGGAGCGCATTTGGTCCTGTAGAGCTGTGTTTAATGCAGCAAATAGGCTCGCTTGCCGCCCCTCTCGATCATATCTGGTTAGACCGATCTCATCAAAAAGGCAATGCAGAGTTTCCTGCGCCTTTGATACTTCTTCCATTAAGGAAGATTGATGTTTAGTAGTCATTGCTGAGACGTTACTTTGTACTGAGACGTTACTTTGTACTGAGACGTTACTTTGTACTGGGTTTCAGCTGGTTGGTGGCGCGTCAAAGAGGAATGTATAGTTGGTAAGGAGGAAGAAAGTACGGTATTGTTGTCCGGTCTGGAATGTTTATACGGTAAAAGAGTGTGGTTGATTGAAACAGAGAACAGAGTTAGGAGCTACCCGTTCCGTTCTACTTTTGTCAAGTATCAAGAAAAAGGAATAAGCAGAAGTGGAATGAATCTCATAAAACGAGTATATAAGAGAAGGAGGAAGAGGTGGGAGAGAAGAGAAGGTTAATGGAGGGAGAGAAATTATGAGAGGCGGTGGAGGAAGGCTCTCTGCTAGGGGACCCTTGGGGATAAAGAGGGCGAGAGGTTTGTTGTTGTCTCTCGGACCTGTGTGACGTTATTGGTTGTCAAGGCAACACATCGTTTACAGTGCAGGGGACCTTTGTTTCAAGCAGGCTGCAGGCAGATCTTTTTAAGCCCCTCCCTCGGCTGATCAAGCTAGCCCTCGCAACCATCGTATCACCCCGCACCCACAACGCCTCTGTATTCTGAGGGTCTAAACCTAGGTCCGAGCTTCCAAGCCCCCCCCCCCATCAAACTACCGAGAACATTGCACAAGAATCCTCCATCATCCTCACCGCCTTCCCCTTTAACATTTTTCACCATGGAGTCTTCAGCCAGAAAGCAGTTTGGTAAGCTTGGAGAGCCCCCTTGATCCTTGAAACCACCATTCTCGTAATTTCGCTAATTATCCTCCTTATGTTTAGATTTTGAAAATAGCATCACTTTGGTTGATCCCACCAAAGATGGTATCTACGCTTACGATGACGCCGAGCAGAAGTGAGAATTTTCCCTGATGTTTAGTCTAGGTTATCGATAGCAAACATTTAATAATCGCATAGAACGCTGAGCGAGAAACGACCATGGAGAGACAACCCAAATTACTTTAAACGTGTTCGTATTTCCGCCGTTGCCCTGCTAAAGATGGTTATGCATGCTCGGTCGGGTGGTTCAATCGAAATTATGGGCCTTATGGTTTGTTCTCTGCTCCCTGTTCTCAGCCGTGCTCGCTAACGTCTAACAACTGCCAGCAAGGAAAAATAGCCCACGAGACCTTTATTGTGACCGATGCTTTCCCGTTGCCAGTGGAAGGTACGGAAACACGTGTAAATGCGCAGGAGCAAGCTTATGAATACATGGGAGCTTATGTGGACTCTCAAAAGGCCGAGAAACGCCCGGAGAACATCGTCGGCTGGTATCATTCTCATCCGGGGTATGGATGCTGGTTGTCTGGGATCGATGTCAACACCCAGATGAACCAACAAAAGTTCACCGATCCTTTCCTCGCAGTCGTCATTGATCCGGATAGAACTATATCCGCTGGGAAGGTGGATATTGGGGCTTTCAGAACCTATCCCGAGGGGCATAAAGGGAAGAGCGACGAGGAAGGAGAATACCAGACCATTCCTTTGGCGAAGATTGAGGATTTTGGAGCCCATACTAACCAGTATGCTTATCTCCTACCTCAAAATGAAATCAATATTGACAATGCACAGATATTACACTCTGGAGGTCTCCCACTTTAAATCCTCTCTCGATACTCACCTTCTCGATCTTCTGTGGAATAAATACTGGGTCTCGACACTATCGCAATCTCCACTGTTTACCAATCGCGATTACTCTACAAAGCAGATGGTCGATTTGTCTCAGAAGATTCATAAAACAGAGCACTCGCTACTTTCTGGGGTTGGTAAGAGCAACAGATCGTCGCTGCTCGCTCCCAGCGTAACTGGCAAGCCGCAAACTGAAGGCCAACTCGACAAGGTTGTCAAAGATAGTAACAAGATTGCCTCTGAAGAAATTACTGGCCTCTTCAGTAGTGTTGTGAAAGACCGGGTGTTTGGGGGGGTGGATGTTGTCACCTCGACTAGGAAACAGTCTTGAGAGTTTCTCTCACAGACGGGGTGTTGATTAATTTAGAGGCTTTGTTTCACTCTGTAATGTGGATGGGAGCGGCGTTCCTGGGTCTGCGTTTTATATTCTCTATGGCCCTCAAATTGGGCTTGTCAGACATTCACCCGCCAGGCTAATATTGCCGGGCAACAAATTTGGGAGGGTGTGATTTTGTGTGGTACCTCAATTTGATATATCGCTATTCTACATGAGACGGTTGGCATTAAGGGATGTAGTTTGGTATACAACAGAGGTCAAACGGCCGAATATTTGTAGTCCATAGAACGCTTTGTTTCTAACATGCCGGTTTTCCTGTTCCATGAACCCATACCTGCGTTCCTGTCAGTTTTAAAGGTATAAAAAGTGGGGAAAGGGTACCTGCATAGCTGCCTAAAATCAATATTGTCAAGCATAGGCCGACCACAATACTGGCACCGGCATAAACGTAGCCATGACTGACTGCTGCCTTGTTAGCGCCCTGTTCCCCTCACATATCCTCCCTCGGAAACCTACTCCTCAAGCCTCGAACCTCCACCACGAAGGTAGACACCGTAGTCAAGCACCCACAAAAACCATCGCCCAACCCCCTCAATACATCGCAAGTATTCCCTCCAAAGTGCGCGTGCCTTCCAGCCAACAATCCAGCCAGCATGGCCGTGCCCAACATATTCACCATGAATGTGCCCGGGGGAAACGCTTTGCGCAGTGGATTCCCCAACCGAGACGCCCAAAACCTCATGATGGCCCCCGGCGGTGAGAATACACAAGCAAACAGTACATCCCCCCTCCACCTCCTGATAAATACTGCCATAATCACCGACGCCACCCACAACCCGAACCCAATCGGCGCAGCCAGCACATCCATCCAACGAAAGTGCAGCTCCCTCGAAAAACCCTTGGAAAAAACAGCTAAATGGGTCCCAACCTGTAGCCCGCCCAATGATATCGCGATGGTGCCAATGACGTAAGCTAGCATAGCCGCTATGTTGTCTCCTATTCTCCGACTGGGATGGATAGGCGCGGCAATAGCGAGCTGCTCGAACGCGCCTATGATGAATGACGAGAAAGTCGTCACGGAGCCGCAGTAGCCGGTTGTTAAGCCGAGATATAGCGATGTTGTTGATTTTGTAGACGCGGGGAAGAGTGTCTTATCTTCGAGGAAGAAGCCCATTATTAGGCTTCCGGCGAATTGTGGCCAGAAGAGGGGCGGTAGAGGGGTCGCCTCGTAGGTTGTTATGGAGACCAGGGCGATGCGGGAAAGGGTCCCCAGTATGGAGAAGATGATCAGGTAGCTATGTAGTTGGACAAAGTGAGATAATTGAGGAGGAGCGGGCTTTTGAAGTGTACTGACAGGAGGAGGGACGAGATGGGATGGGAGGTCTTCAATGCGCGCTGAGAGTTGGCGCTCCAGTTGTGGTGGATCGATGGTTTCTGTCTGACCGGCAGTAGCCGGGTGTGGGTTCGACATTGCATTGGTGGATGGAGAAGTCTACTGGTGGGCTCAGGGGGTGGCCTCAGTCGGTTGTCTGCTGGTGAAGAGACTGGAAGTGCTGGTATCATAGGATTATTAGTATGAGGTTAAGTTAAGCGGACTTCTATCACTTCGCGTGTGACAGGGAAGCTGCACTTTTACCGTGGTGCATGGAGATTGTAGAGATCGGCCCTTTGATCCTTATCTCTACAGTACGTCGTATCAAGATGCTCTAAGCGGTGTTGCAATTTACTGGTCCTCCTTGTTGCCTTTTCATTGCGGGTATAGTGCCGGTGCCTTTCATCCATCTCTTCCCTCTGTCTGCACTCTCTCTGTTGATGTCCCTACCCTTCCGTTCAACCTCTTCCCTCATCTTCTAAAACTCCCTGACACCTTCCCTCAATTTCCCCCCACCTACCAACTACCCCACGCCATTATTTATTCCCTCTATTCCGTCGCTTTTTAACTTTATCCTTTAGTCAACTAATTCATCATGCCCTCCCTTCCCGCGAACGTTGCTGTTTCCTCCCACCCTTGCTTTATTTCGAAGCTCAGTCGTCTCCGTTCCGCCTCTACACCCCCGAAAGAGACTAAGGCGCTTGTTCACGAGCTGTCCCTGATTCTTGCGACTGAAGCTCTTGCGCGCGCCCTTACAGCTGAGAAGACTGGTGAGAAGGATGTTACCCCTCTCGGTGTTGCATTCGATGTTGAGAAGGTTACCAAGAGCATCGCTCTCGTTCCTATTCTTCGTAGTGGTCTCGGAATGCTAGAAGGTAGTTTTCTTCCCTCCCTCTCTCCTATGCATATCCCTCTGTTCTGACAATCGTCCCTTTTCGTTAGCTTTTCAAACCCTTCTCCCGGAACCAACTCCCGTTCACCATCTCGGCCTTTTTAGAGAGAAGGTCACTCTGCAGCCCGTGGAGTACTACAATAATTTGCCTACACGCGCCGATTCGTCCAAGGACGAGAAGAGCACCCCTTGCGACATTGCTATTGTCCTCGATCCGGTTATTGCTACCGGTGGTACCGCCGAGGCGGCGATCCAAACCTTGAGGGAATGGGGCGTCCCTAAGGTTCCTTGCTCCCAATTAGCATGTCCTGCCTACCCTACACATGACTAATTTCGCTGCGCTCTAGATCCTTGTTGTTAGCATTCTCGGCAGCGTGGAGGGTGTTACCCGCGCCGCCACCGAAAACAACGGCGAAGGTCTCAATGTGGTTGTTGGAGCTATTGATGCGGGGCTTGGGGGGGATAACGGGGGAATGATTGTTCCTGGGTACGGGCATTTCCCCGGTCCTCCTTTATATTATACCAGCTTGGCTTACCATTCTTAGCGTTGGTGACATTGGCGACCGCTTATTCCTTACCATTGGAAAATAATTGATACCCTAATTTAGCAGTTTTAGTTTGTCTTGCTCTTGTCGAAATTAGGGTCTGAGACGTGAAGGTGAAATTTTTTCTTGAATTTTTCCTCTTGTTTAATGTGAAGATGTGACTATGGCGAGGAGAGAGGGAATCTTGGAGTACAGTACTGTACCGGTATGATGCGATCATACTCCGGTAGCAGAAGGCGACATTTTTAATAGAAATCATTTATGAAAACTTCAGGGTTACACGAGTGATTGTTTATGATATTTTTGTTGTGGTTTCTTGATTGGGGGGGGAGGGGGTTGGAGTGTGCGGGGTATCCTGGTCAAGGGTTATTCCGGGTAGGCAAGGGGGGTTGCGGGAGAAGTCCGATGCATCTGGAAAAACTCGGATGTGGCGGTGCCTTTGCCGTGCGCCCCTTGTCGCCCAAGCTGCCGGTAACTTACCCGGGACATCCCACCGGGGTCTTAGGAATGATATCTCTACTTTAAGTACCTGAAATGCTCACAGCTTCATATCTCGGGCCGGTGAGATATCAATGGGAATGATTTTTAGTATCAGAATTTGCCTGATAATATCCTTAGGGTTCCTTTAAGGCCCCATTGTTGTGGGTGTAGTGGCGATTAAAAGCTCCATATCACCGTTTTCCTGATTTCTGTGCGGCACTTTCCGGGAATCAAGCCACCGACATGCTCCCTAGCTAGTCGGGAAGGAGATCCTGCCTGGGCCGGGATACGGTACTGGCTCAGCGAGACATGATATTAAGTTACACTGGAGGGGGACTCGCACAAGTTAACTCCGTTCGTACCTCGCATTCTCAACTTTTAGGAGGTGGTACTGAATCACCATGGCCTCTCTTTTCACTCTAGGGAGGGCGCATGGATGTGAAGATACTATCGTAGTGAACCTTGGGATGCAGTAACTTTACTGCGAGTGGTTATGGATTCGCTAGGGGGAAAGGTTTACCTACGCTCGGTGGTCAGATATCAGTTCCACGGCCTTGAATACCGCATAGCCGGCGGTACTCGTCTTGCTGTTAAGTTATATTTACGCTTAGTGGTTCGG
This sequence comes from Tuber melanosporum, assembly GCF_000151645.1. NCBI lineage: Eukaryota > Fungi > Ascomycota > Pezizomycetes > Pezizales > Tuberaceae > Tuber > Tuber melanosporum. The sequence continues at coordinate 53,078 of NW_003298864.1, read as the reverse complement.
AGGCCCGCGGCGGGGATATATCACTCGGGTAATGGAATAACGGTATCCCGAGTCTGGCAGAATGGCCGGCCTTCCTAACACTAGGGAGACGCGCTACGCGTGTAATATCCCTGGGAGTGTTGTGGAATGGTCTGGAACGTGGTATTACATTGGTTTGCACTCGGGTGCTTTCTTCCGATGGAGATCGTGTAATACATACTATGTCTTACATATTCATCATACGTGCTGTCTTATGGGTACAGTATAGTGCGGGGTACTGAGCATGCTGCCGAATAGAACACAATGGGGCTCGGCGCATGAGTTCTCGTAGGGCGTTGTGACGCTGGGATTTTAGAGTACTGCCGTGTGCTCCTAAATAGGTACTGGACCGATTTCGTGACCTTTGTCTCGGAAGTTTTTTGGCGAAAAAAAAGTTGTTCGGGATGCGGGGGCCGAGCGTTGCTAATATGGTATCATATCATGGAAATTTAGGATTACCTCTCCGTTTTTCTCCTTCTGCCTGCTTTTCCCGGTTAGGGAAGATTCGGTATTCTGGGGCTCAGATGGGTGGAATGATAGGAATCCTGAGCGCCCATAAAAGATGGGATTACCGCACTCTACTCGAGTAGTATATCATTCCAGTTCTGCAATTAGCGGCTGGCATCTCGGGCCTTTAAAAACATGGGTATCATCATCGGGCGGACTAAATGGCTTGGCTAGCGGGGCGGAACACAGCTCGAGGAATTCTGAATTACGGAGCTACACCCTCTGCGGTTTGGGGTCTTAAGTCGCTTTAGATGGGTTGGTTCCGGGCTTTGTGCCTCCGGTATGATATTTCGTGGTGAGGAAGCAGATGTGTGAGCCGGGGTCTAGTAGAGCCCGGGGTATTGTTATGGAATTCTCTTGTTTTCCTAGAGCTCTTAATATTCACTAACATGGACAGAAACCGTAAATAGAAACCAACCCTCTGCACATCGGGGGTTCACCGATAAATCCGAACAAAGAAAGTCCTCCTACACTCCTGCAAGCTCCACTTTCCTCTCACCATGCACAAGATATTGCGCTGATTTTAGAGCTCGCAGCCCCCCCAAGGTTAAGCTCTTCTAAATATGATGAACTTTTGAGACCCTCTTTTGATGCAGCTATCACCTTTGCACCGGTAGTATCCTCCATTGAAGCTAATGTAATTGTTGGCCCCCATCCCCGCATCAAAGAATTCCGCAATTGTCTTCACGCAAACCTCGACACCGGCAAGGATGTTAAACTGGTAATTGATCGTGACGGGGATGGGGTCCTTCACAAATTCCCTCGTGTCGTCTATGTCGTAGACCAGGCGTCCTTTAGTGCCATAACTTGTGAACATACACTGGAGGTGCGCCATAACCGAGATATCCTTTGCAGCAACAGCAATCACTGCCCTCTCACTCCTTCCCCTTTCCTCCTCTCTCCTCCTCTCGGCTTCTTCTAGTTTTTTCATCTCTGCTGCATGCAAATCTGCTAACAATTTCTTTTCAGCTGCGGCCTTTTCCAGTTTCTCCCGAGCCTTTGCTTGCTCTTGCGCCAGGATCTCCTTCATTTCATCGTCTTTCTCCTTTACCGCTTTCTGACGTTCTCTCTCTAGGTGCTCCAAATTTTCCTTGTACTTCTTCTGCAGGGCGATCAATTCCTCGTTCATGAATTTCCCTGCATTGGTCTCAACCAGGGTCATATTTTTCTGGACCATCTGATCCTGGATATCGAGGGCTTTTGGCTCGTTTGCCATGAGCTTGTAGATAAGCTCCAATCCGGATTCCCTGGAGCCCATGAATCTCTCAAGAGAGGCGCCCTTTGAGATAAGTCCTCCCCAGAAGTCCCCATGTCGGAGGTTGTCTTCGCGGAACTCCCCGAGCGCTTGATCGACGTTGGACCACTGCGTGGTTGTGAGGAGTACGTTCTGCAGGGCTCCAGGACCACACAACCTCTGGAACATCCGGAGATTCTTCAGGGAAGAGCCATCCATGCGGACATCGGTGATGCGGTGGAAGTATATGATGCCGGAGAGGAGCCTACCCTTCCTATAGTTTAATGAGGTCCAAGCGCAGATGTCTGCTAGGACCTCGGTATCGCTTTTAGTGGTGTCATTGAAGCCCGGAGTGTCGATCAGTGTTATTTTTGCCCCTGCATACGGAAAAGAGTGGGGCTGGACCTTGGCAGTACCTTATATCTGTCAGCACATGGGTTCAGATTCTTCAGCAAGGGGCTATCTCACAGGAATGAAGATCGTCGCTCACTTCGACATCTGAAATGCCCGAGACTTCCCTGATGAAGTAGCTTTTACCTGTGCCTGACACTTGACTTAGCTGATGTACTGGCGATTTTGAATATTCATTCGGTGTTACCTGTGACTCCCATAACTGCTATGATGATTTCTCTTTCTGGGCTGTCCGCCGGTGGCGATATAGGGGGTGGTGGGGGTGGCCGTGGGGGCGGATGTGCCGAGTAAGTAGTGTGGGACATGGGAGGTGTGGCTGGCATTCCCTTGTGAGGTGACGGCATATCCTTATCGGGTTCCCCATGATCCATATTACCGGTGGGGTGAAAGGGTGGTCGAGCTAGATGATTGGTTGGGGTGTGGGTGGGTGTAAAATGGCGGGGGTCCGTGCTGTGATAATTTGACGCCGGGTATTGGGGAACAGGTGGATTTCTGGACTCCGTATTGGGTGGGGGAACATTGAAGTGGGGTCCTTTGCTGGGCGTGCCGAGGGTGCTAGTGGGAGGGTATGGTGGAGCCGAGTGATACGCTTGGCACTGCGCTGACGGGTGGTAGTAAGGCTCCATATATGGATAACCATGTGGCGGTGGATAACCGGGGATTGGTGGAAAATAAGACATATTTGGGTAGCCGTATGTTCCCGAGTTTTTGTGGGTTGGGGGGTAACCGTGCGCGGGCCAAAAGCCTTGAATTGGTGGATTGCTAGGCATTTGTTGATTTCTCTGCATTTGCGGGTCGTCGGACATCCGTGGGTGACCTGGGGGTGGCGTGCCCGAGTGGGGCGGCGATTCTTCTAGATCGTCATCTGATTCAGAACAGTGAGAGAAGGGTGGGTCGAAGCTGTGTGTTGACTGGGGATCCATTTCAAGACTATCTGACCGCTTGGGGGTTTAGTCCGTTTTTGAGGGTTAAAATATTCTTTTCTGCGCAATACAAGGAATGGGTTCTGAGCTCTACAGATTGGGGAGTAATCCTGGGAGGAAGGGGGAGGATTTTATACTGGCTTAGGTGGTTAGGGATTTTGGCCATGATATTGACCGCGCGATGGGTTGTCGGTCCAGTATGATAAGCGGAATAGGTTTGTTCGCTGAAGGCACGATTCCCGTGGTCCCCCTTGCTAGAGCCTAAGGTTTTACTGGGTAGGGCTTCACTCTAGATCTGCTCTCCGATTAATTAGGAGAGGGGCCATAGGGAAGTGAAAAGCTAGGTGAATGTGTGTAGGATCGGAAGTGAAGTTCCAGCTAAATTCAAAAGAACCAGACACGATATCTGCACGCTCTCCTGCATCTGCCGGAGGTAGCTGTTTTCTTATCTTCATCTAGTTGGTCTGGCGTTCCCCTTATTTTGACGCACGAGTTTGTTGGTGGTGTACAGCTTGTCCCTACTTGTGCATTTTGTGCGCCTCGTTCTGCGGGTCTACCCTCTATGATTGAGTAGGTTTCTTGTGTGAAGAGGGGTTGCTAAGTTGTGCGAAAGTTTTTATAAAATTGTGCACACTTGTGTTGTAGGGTAGGTGAAATTAGTTGCCATACTGGTGAACATCTTTTCCCATGTGCCCAAGGAATTTCCATACATAGTACGGTACCGTTCCAAGGCCGGATTTCCTCCTCTCTCTGGCACAGCAGCGCAGTACCATACATGTGTTGCCTGACCAATCGTAGGTGAAACCTCCGATCCGTGAACACAAAAACGAAGTTGCAGGTTTCAGTGTTCTGGTTTCTCGGCTGCCCCGGTTTTCGCTTTCTTTTGTCAAAACTAACTTGCCGTGTGTGGTGGGAATGCGAGGGAATTTGGTTCGCACGGATGGGTTGCTTTCGCGGTCCATCCATTTCCCCCCGTAATCATTGTTGCAGTCCATTTAAGGTGCGGCTTTGCTGGCTGATCCAACGCACTCTCATTGGATCGGCTGCGTCAGCCTTGCGCTAGCGCAAAATCTATCTATTGGCTGGTCACAATAGGGTACTGGTACGGGTACTGGACTGTGAGAAAGTTCCAGAATAACCGAGTAGGATGGGCGACCATACTGCTGAAGTAGGGCAATTGGAATTCCGTGAACTTACCAAGATTACCGATAGTTACTGATAGGTGAAGGCTACCGGTACTGTACTGTACAGTACCTCTTTTCCCCAACTCCAGGATGATAATATCATTGAACACATCACTTGGCATTTCTATCATACCAAAGTCTAGTCAAATTGGGGGGTTGTTGAAGGTTTTGCGCCATTGGTCTCCGCTTTAGCTAGGCATAATTTCCAAGTCAGCCCCTTTCCCACCAATTCGGCACCGTTGCATGCCTTGCTGGGTGGTGAATGTATTGAGAATGTGAACGGGTTATCTCCTGCAGTGGTGATGATTTTAAATCTCCCTGCATTCGAGGAGTAGCAAGAGTAGCAGTAGCGTTAAACTGACACTCGGAGAGGCTATTAAATTGGTTGGTCCGGTACGGAGGAATAGCAGCGATGCATAGGGTCCTGAAACGTACGCTGCATGAGATGTACTCTACTGGCTTTCCGTTCGTTCGCTGGGCCTTCTACTGTTGATGGTCTTGCTCTAACAGCCTGCCCCTTTCTGGGCTTCCGGGTGTATCTGAAGCGTCGCTACTCGAGAATACCTAGATCACCGCCAGGGGCAGGTTACAACTGCTCATAGTAAGCCGTATTTAACGATATGGGGGGGAAATTCGGCACTATCGCCCACTGCAGAGGATAACGGCTAGCTCTGAGAACCTAACTTGAGCTTCATCGATGATTTCCGGTTCCCAAAGCGGTTGCCGTGAAAGATGCACTCTCAACCATCGTTTACCTCGGATTATTATTACTTTCTTTCCATCTTTCAAGAGAAAGGTGGCCGAGCATGCACGCAGAACGGAAAGCCGGAGGTGTGTGCTTCTAAAGCAAGCAGAGGCGTGCGAAGAGAATATTCAATGCCGGAATTTCAAAACCTGAGTTTGATCTCGTGTAGAAGCTTCTATCCATACAGCGCGTTTATCCCTACCCCCCGAAGAAAGTAAGAAGGCCGACGAATGACAAGATTGACAAGGCAGCCCTCCCGAAAAAAACCGGCCCGGGAGGGGAAGTGCTGCGAGTGATCTGGGAGGAACTTTCGATTCCAGCTTTCCATACATATATTGACACAGTGGCAGACGTGTAATGCAAATCGCTAGCGCGATAATCATGTGAGAACCTTTTCCCATAATATGGATCCACCGAACCACCAGCATTAACCATTGTCAGTTGTGGATTGGAGTCAACCGTGGAAATAGGGCGGTACTGTATGAAATTTTTTCCTGGGGTATTATTCTAGATGCGGTGCTGAAGTCTACTCTAAAATCCAATTGGCTGTGACGAATTCTAAAGAGTGTTTGGTGTGATGCAGGAAGGCTTGGCGTGCGCTGTAGGCTACCAATACAACTCCTTAACAAAATACTAGGTCACACAAGATCAGCGTGCTCAAGAGAAGGCTGGAATATTTCGAAAGTAGCAAGAGAGATCGAGCAGGGCTTGCAGCCTTGAGGGAGTAGGATCTGTGGAAGCTAACTAATGGCTTATGTGGCCGGGTGGCATGGATATGCCTGGTTGAGGGGTCTTTTTTTTTTTCACATGTGGTGCATTAGTTCTTTTAGTCGGTAATAAGCCAGGCGGACCTTTTTATCCACAAGGTCCTACATTGTCCAATATAATATCGATAAGGAGAGGAAACTCCAGTGTCCTATCGTGGGTCCAATTATTCTGGTTTTTATTGTATGACAGCGGGGTTCACTTGGGCGCAAGAGTGGGCAAACATTGGAGAAGAAGCCGCGGACAAATCATCAGTCCCACCAATAGGTTAGATTTCTCGGACCGTATAAGGTTATCGAAGTATCTCCGTGAGCCAGAGAAGCGCGGAGAGAAAGTAAAAAAAAATACGATCGTGTACCGGCGATCTACCTTTGGCTTCACGTACAATGGGACCAGTCCACCGTCGGTTACTGGAGGTGCTTTAATGGCGCTAAGGTAACAATACAACTCCTAGCGTTTACCTGTCACCAGAAAAAGTCTTATTTTTAGCATAGGAATCCCCCCTTAAATCGTTTTCAAGCACTGGCGCTAAAGGCGGGTTCAGTGGGCGGTGGAGGAGATAAACATGGTGGTAACTAGAAAGAGTTAAGTTAGCAACAATGAGGATGATGATGTGACATATGCCAGATTGCCAGTGTCGGGTAAGATTCAATTGTCATATAGTTGAATAATATAGGCCGGGTCAAAACCATCAAGTTTAAAAGAGCAAAATGAGTTACCAAAATGATGGACATGAGAGACTCGGAAATGATGATGATGGAAATGACAGCAGTGAGGGAGAGATGGAGTTTGAAGGGAGAGGTCGCCAACTAGGAGAATGGGAGATTGTGGACATTCTTGAAAATGAAGATATTGCTGACAATGAAGAAGCTCATAATCCTGATTGACAAGAACTTCAGCAACAGCATAAACCTTCACCTTTTACAGCTTTTCAACCTTATGAGCATTC